>NC_142850.1:17611666-17914696 GCF_061612785.1 Hesperophylax consimilis | reverse complement strand
TTTTCTCAGATTAGTGGAGCACCTCTATGTAAAACGGTTACATGAATGAACTACTATTGTTACCGTATAGCGACATAACAATTTTAAACCCCTGACTTAGATATGAAATGTTAATGAAGAAATACTTAGTCAATCATTATGCATAAATTACGTTCATGTTCAGGATGTTTTACAGTCGAATTAAAACAGTGGCGATATTAGACAATTGCGTATACTACCTTCATCGTTCACGGGTGGGCCTAAATATTTGCATGAAAAATCGCAGGATGAAATGACTTATGGCAGATAGTGTGGATAACCTGATATCTTTATAACTGCAACATGTAAACGGAATTGAACAGACATCAAGGAAAACATCAAAACTAATTTAACTCCACAATATAAAGACGATATGGTGGATAGAGTATTCCATTTAAAAATACACAAACTTCTATACCTCGTAGATAAGGCTCATATATTTAGTCCACCGTGATGCATCATGAACACTATAGAATGACAGAAACGTGGCTTACAAAATTTCCATCTGCTGGTATGGTTAATGAATAAAATTAGACCGAATCAAATTTACAGCGAAATTACTGAATAAAGAATAAGATCCATCACTGTTCGAAATTATAAAAAAACACATGGTTCACGGTCCTTGCGCAGCCTTAAATTCTAACTCTCCATGTAAGCGGGAAGGCAGATATACTAAAAAAAATCGAAATCATTCCAGAGTCAAACATCTACCAGCAATGGCAGATATCCTAAATATCGTTGACAGTCGCCAGACGAAGGTGGGAAATCTACCACCGTGCGAAACCATGAAATTTACAACCGGGGGGTCATTCCCTATAACTCACTACTTATTAAAATTTTCGACGCTCACATTAACGTCGAATTTTGTAGTTCAATAAAATCAATCCAATGCGTTATAATTGTGCATATAAAAAAAGGTACCAATTGGGCTACGTTCAGCATACAATCACCAAATGAAGTGGAGAAATTTCAATCTGGTCGTTACATCTGCACGAGAGCATCGTCCTATGGTCAGTCAAAACTGTTACTAGATGTAGCTCAAGATCAACATCGATAGATAAATAGAAACTAAGGAAAAGTATTTTTCCTCGATTCTCCAGGAGGTTCGGTAAAAATATTTTTAATCAATTTGCTTTAGCCAAGTTAAAACTACTGGTAAAATTGCATTAGCCATCGTATCATCCGGTATTGCAGCTACAACAGCTTGTAAGGAAGTCGAACATTCAAACTCCCGATAAAAATTGCTACTGATGATACTAACAGTGTTTGAAGTTTTTCCACACAAAGCAATACTGGAAAAATGATACGTGACTGCTCATTATTAGTTTGGGATGAAGATCCCATGTCGAACAAGTTTCCGTAGAAGCATTAGACTGAGCAATGCGTTATTTGCCCATCAAAACTCACTCATGGGTGGATTTTGTTGTACATGTACAATTTTGTTCTCGGGTGACTTTCGTTAAATCTTTCCTGTTGCGACGAGAGGTACACGTACTGATGAAATAAGCCATATGTAAATAAATTGATACTTAACATAAAAATAAGAGTTTTGTTTTCTAAACATAAAAACAAGCTTTTTGTAAAGTTGTTGCCCAAAATTTGAAATGGATAGCAACCCATTTTAAATTAATTTATTAATTCTCAAGGTAATTTCCAATAGTTAAATGACCTTCAAGAATTGGTCGTTAATTATTAATAACATAAGTTGTAAGACTTTACATTCGTTCAAGGAGAGAGCAATTCTGTCACCGATTAACGAACAATTAGGCAAGGTAAATAACTTGATTCTCTCGACGATTGATGCACGACGCAAACATACTACTCTATAGACACTGTGCTCGATCTTGAAGTGGCTGTTCATTTTCCTACAAAATTTCTCAATTCCTTGCAGCTCTCGGGACTCCCGCCCGCTTAAATTGGTATTGAAAGTAGGGTGTCCTATTATTTTATTACAAAACTTTAATACTGTTGTTGTGTGTGTTGTGTACTTTTTTAGGTAAAATCTTTGAAAACATTCATAATAGAGTGTACAATACTGATCGGATGTGTAACAGGAGAAGTTGTTTTAATTCTTTGGATACCTTTAAAACCAATAGATTTACCGTTTCAATTTACACGACTGCATTTTCCAATAAAACTGCCATTTTCAATGACCATCAATAATTCACAGGGTCAAACATTCATTGTTACGAGTTTAGATTTGCGCGTTGAATGTTTTTTACATGGACAACTACGAGTATATGTAGCCTTTTTGCGCGTAACTTCTAAGCAAAATCTGTTTGTGCTGTCTAATGAAAAAATAGCAATAAACATTGTATGTAAAGACATTCTATAGTTACTGGCAGTAAGGTCAGATTTAATACAAAACTTTGATATTTACAGTTAATATATTCTAATAAAGTCGCTAAATCGGTAAGATATTAATTAAAAAACAAAACACATTATGAAAAGTAATCATGTGTTTAAATCGCATGGACACTTATGACGCCATGCATAGAATAAACGGTTTTGAAAAATGTAGTGTGTAATTTAGTATATTTTATTATAAACGCAATTTCTTCATGAAAAAACATATTAAATTTGAGTTTAAGCCTTACGTTGTGTACTTACCTACACATATAACGCGGTAAGTAGTAATAATACATCTCACAAAAACTAAAAATGGTTGAAGTTTTTCGTGATTTACACTCTACGTCCAAAACTATGTTGGTTTTGATACTGTTGTCCCTGGAGTTGTGCGAAATCTGAGTTTTGTTCAAGGTTTTGATTTGAATACTGAACAGGATTGTTAGCTGAAGACTGTCCAGGGTTGAAAGCAGTATACTGCCCAGGATTATGACCAGATATATGTGGGTTTTGCACAATCTGTTGATGTTCTAATAATGTAGATTGTTCTTGCTGATGACCTTGGATTTTATTTAACTTGAGTTCTTGTGCTTCTTTTTGCCTCAATTCTATTTCTTGGATCTGTCTTAGAAGTTCAGCCTGGGCTTCAATTTGTCTCTGCTCTGCTTCTTGGAGCTGTCTTAAGTTTTGTTCATATTGTAGCTTGTCTGCTTGATTTTTCAATTCTTGCTCTTGTTTTAGTTTCAGTTCTTGTTCTTGCCGTATTCTCAAGTTTTCTTCCTGGATCAGCTGTTCCTTTTGTTGAGTTTCATTCTGCAGTCTCAAATGTTGCTCTAAAATTAATTGTTCTTGCTGATGTCTCAATTGAAACTCTTCTTCTTGGCGTTGTCGTACAATTCGCTCCTGCTCTTGCTTTTGCTTCAGTTCTTGTTCTAGCTGCTGTCTGTGATTATGTTCCTCTAGTGATTGCGCTCGTAGCTGCTTTAATTCCTGGCTCTTTTGCTGATTCAAAAGTTTTCCTTCTGCTACTTTTTGTTGGAATTCATGTTCTTGGTTTTGTCTGAAAAGTTCATCCTGCACTTCCTGACGCCTCAGTTCTTCGTCGTGTTGTTTAACTGCCAAGTCTTCTAATTCTTGCTTTATTTTCAATTCTTGTCGTTCTCGTTCTTCTTGGTTTAGTTTTTGTGCTTCAATTTGTCTTCGTTCCAGTTCTTGATTTTTCCTTAAATTCTCGGCATCAATTTCTTTTTGCCTCGCTTCTTCTTCTTGGTGTTGTATATATATTTGTTCAGAAAATAATTGCTGTTGTTGTTGATTTAGCTCCTGTTCTTGCTTCTGTTTCAGTTCATATTCCAAGTGTTGTCTCAAATTTTCTTCTGATATTAGTTTTTGTTGGTGTTGTTTTAGTTCTTGTTCCCGATATTGCCTCAGATCAGCTTCGTTTACAGGCAGCGTTTTTAATTCACAGTGTGTCGTAGTACAATCTAGGTTTTGCCTGCGCCTTCTGATAGAAGGACTTTTATATTTTCCTGGAAATTAAATTTGGGTTGGGTCATTTGGCAAAACATTAATTTTCACATCGAAATATTTAGTATCTTGAAATAATTGCGATACAAAAGTTAAAAGCTAAAAGCCGCATGCAAAAAATACACAGTTAGGCTCATGAATGATTAATTAGGATCACTACTATGTCGGTAAATACCACCAATGCCAATGGAGAGATTTTGACAACGATTTTTTTATGCATTTGTCAACACTATTTGCACATATTTTAACAGTATTTTTCTTAAGCGGTTGGTACTATAACTTAGACGCATTTTGTTATCATTTAATAACAATTTATTATTTATGTTCTAAAATCTCACTTTAGGAGAGATTAAATTTTAAAGTTGCTTGAAGAAGAATTTTACGATACCATGTAAAATCCCATGAGAGGATTTTTAGGTTGTGTAAACTGTTTCTTAATTTTCTTATTATTTGTAATGAATTAGTGACGATCACCAGCGGTGGATAAATCTTCTCATTGAACAATTTCGATTTTTTAATATTTTTTAAATTACATACAATGTAATTTGGGTGTTATTGGTTGAATAAAGGTGTACATTCGGTGCAAGGTTGCTAACTTATGGTAGTTGTGTAAATTTTTACAATGTTTTAATTAATGTTAACAGGTGTCAATCAAGTAGTAGTACTTAAAGACATTTATTTTTGCAAATAATTTTGTATTGTGACCTTGGAGGGGTGAAATCTACTTAAAACGTGCCAAAACCAATTTCCTCAATTTTTTTAATAAATCTTCTATTTGGACCATTATTTTGACCGAAAACTCAACGAAGTTTTCGAAGTGTTTCGGCCAAAGATGTTTCAGCATAACTTTGAGTTAACGACAGTAACACGTGGTTTTATCGTCTAGCGTTCTAATCTCTAATCTAATAGTATAAAATAAAGTCGCTGTCCTTGTATGTCTGTGTGTGGGCTTACTTCTTCCAAACTCCACAACGGATAGGGTTTTCATTATCATTTAGATATTTTTTTCGAAAGGTTTAAATATTAAAAACATGCATATTATATTTAAAGAAAGTATAGAAAAGTTGATGTTTTGTAAAAAATATTTTCGGGCGCTTACATTGCTAAAGTTGGCTAAGCATTATGAGATACATCAAAATAATGTACTACGGAATTGTATATCCCAAAAAAACTATACTCACAGACATAGGAATTAATAGACGAGAAGATAATGGCGAGGGGTAAAATCAACTGTTGAAGAACGAAGGGCGTAAGGCTGACTGTGATTCGTCAATAAATCAATCTGACAGTAAATAGGCATCTCGCATTATAATATCACCATTTACTTCTTAAAATTAAAATCTGCTTTTGAATGAATAGACATTTTTACATGGGAGCGCAAATTACTCGCCACGTTATGAACAAATTTGCAAAGTCCAAATTCTGCAAAAAAATTCGGTTCTATTTTCAAAGTAGAATATTTCGTTTAAGTATTTAGTTAAGACACTTTTATAAATGTTCATAATTTACTTCCCAGCAACCAACCAGCTTTGTGTTTCGCGTCCAGACGTTTCTCGGTGTGATAGTAACAACTGATTCATATTATACGATGTGAATATGCTTAAAATAAAGTAAAATAATGCTTATATATGGAATGTAATACGACAATTGGGTTTATTCTCTTTTTCACATCTATTTTTACAAGTTTTCATAGTACAAGTCAACATTTTGCCGTGTTATTTCGAAAAATGAACCGATGATGCCTCGACCATAGTTCGCACAAGAATGATGACGTCACGTTTTCAAATTTCACTTGAGGCCATACGCGAGCATAGCCGTCTCCAATGGAACCGGTATGGGGAGTGGGGATAATACGCTTTTAATCACTTAGGGCAGGTCTACTAATATTCATATGTCTATGACTATACTCCAATCCATTTATAGGTCCACGAGCAACACCGGGTAAACATCAGCTAGTATTTAACTAATAATTATAAGCAATAATTAGTCGCGCGAAATATTAATACAAATTGAAAATATCTCCCGAATAAAAATAAATGCCGCCAACGGGAATTGAACCCGTGCCTTCTGATGTCCGGTCAGGTGCTCTACATCCACTGAGCTATGTCGGCTTATTTCCAACCCGCCAAATGATTCAATATGTACTAAGTACCTCAATCAACAATTACTGCTTATTATATTTTTCCACCTGTAAACAACCAACTTTATTTTTGTAGGAAAGGCTTTGTTAGTGCTAAATTTCTCACTAGATGGCGTACAGACATAATATGATATCTTCATTTATTGGTGAAATATTTTTGACTTGTGAAATATTATTATTTTTTTAATGATAAACTAATGTTTATAAGGCAAGGTTTTATGCATAGCATAAAGGATAACAAATAATTATAAGCAATATAATTAGTCGCCCGAAATATTAATACAAATTGAAAATATCTCCCGAGTAAATCCTTTTTTTAAATATTTGTTATCCTTTATGCTATGCATAAAACCTTATCTTATAAACATTAATTTATCATTAAATAAAATAATAGTATTTATGTGAACGCGATGCTGACAGACAAGTGCCCAGTGTGTTTAACCTTGCCCTCTCAAAACTGTATAGATCATGTTCATTAGTTTAAGTTAGGTCAGGTTTTAGATCTTGTTAGGTTGGGATGAATTATTGGTTAAACTGTATAAAGGTTAGGTAAGTAAATTGTTTACGATGTTTTTAAAATCAGAAGCACATATTTAAAAGAATAATAACATAACAGTCGTCTAACAAAAAATAACAGTCGGCTAATAAATAACATAACAGTCGTCTAACAAATAAATCGTTTTAAAACAACAAATAACACATCTTTATTACATAACAATGTTATATTATAAAAAATAAATTAGAAGAGATTTAAAAATAAAAGATCGGTAGTTACATACAGAACAACAGAATAAAGGAAAAAAATTAATGTATTTAAGGAAAATTTAAAAATTTTCTCCTGAAGACTACTTACCATACGGAGATGTGTCTGTATAATAGGGTTGATGCGTATATGATGGTTGATTGGCTTGAGGCGTATATGATTGTTGATTGGCTTGAGGCGTATATGATGGTTGATTGGCTTGAGGCGTATATGATTGTTGATTGGCTTGAGGCCTATATGATTGTTGATTGGCTTGAGGCGTATATGATGGTTGATTGGCTTGAAGATTTTCTGAATATAAAGGCTGTTGTTTTGTGACTTGAGTATATGTCATTTTACTCCCTTGTTCATGTTCATTTGGTCTGTGTTGATAAACTTGACTGTTTTTCATTCTGTTTTCTTCCTGTCTATTTTGTTCAGTTTGACTATAAGCATTTTGGTAGTGTTGCTGGTCAATCGTTCTCCTCTGGTTGGTTTCTCGAAACTTTCCTCTATTGTTATCTTGGAACTGCCACCCTTGGGGTTGCGGTGGTGAAGTGGCAATGACCTGACTTCTTAAGAAGTACCTTGAAGTGGTAGTAGCTGGTTGTGCTTCTTCTGCAAACATAATGTGTTTAATTACACTGATATTTCTAGCTAATTCAATATCATATTCATTTCTAGAACAAAGTTATATAAAATAATGAGTGGTACTTATAATACAATAATGTTAGTATTATTGTTTATATTATAGAATACGATTTCAATAGCAAATTTTATAACAGTAAAAAGAATGACATTGATATATTTTAAATAAGAATAAATATGTAATAAAAAGTAAATTATTAAATATACATACATATCTGATAACATAAAATAAACATATTTCGACGGGGCCAACAGCTTTCACCATATTGATATGGGAATCTCTCCCATTATGCTAACTTGTGGATTTTTACATAATATACAAGGCGCGTTATTAAACGAAGAACACTGTCGAAAATCTTTTAATTTCGATTCACACATCGTATGGTGGTCGGGAAATGAACATTAAAAAATATTAAAGTACTCGTAACAATTTAACAGATTACTCAACCAAAATTGTGCACACAGTTTTTTGTTGCATATTTACATAATTATTATTTTTAAGTTTATTTTGTAGAACTGAATTTCAAAGTATTTTTTTAATAATAAATATCATTAAAAAATAAATAATTATGGTTAACGGCAATATTTTTTATATGATTTACTCCTAAAATAATATTTCTATTTTCTTCAAGTTTTTTTTTCATATATATTTTTTTAAATTCATTGTTATAATGCTCACAAGATTCTATAAAAATCATCTTTGATGCAATATCCTACTGTTTCTAATGTTACTGTTTTATTTTAAAATTCGCTTTTGTCCCAAAATTGCCAATTTCACGATGATCTTGTAAAAATGACGAAATTAGGTATCGGAAGCGCGAAATTTTCAGGTCTCTCAGGCAACATAATATCAGATTGCTCATTTCCGCGCCTAGGATGACACCTTTCATTTCCCATAAAGAATTAGAATAACTACGACTTCATATTACACAGCCTTGTTTACTTTTTTGCAGTCAAACTACCCAGTGAAATCACCGTTTGCAGCGTACAAAGATGCGATTGACTGTGCAATGCTGCGTATATATTTCAGAACCAAGGCGAGAACCGTATCACGAATTATGGGAAACTAACAAAGCAATCGTAAGCGACGTGTAGCATAAGACCGGTGAGTATATTAATCATTGCACAAGAAACATTTTCCGCCTATAATTATGGTGGTAGGAGTTTTTCAAATATTAGTAACCATGGAATGTTTGTTTTTTTATAATTTTTAAATGTTTCGTTTTCTCTGCGTTCATTTAAAATACCATATTACTCCGGAAAATATAAATATTATTCGAACATTCTTTCACAAAATAGACAATAAACTGTTTAGTACTTTATTTTATTATGATATTATTTGGAAACCTACTAAAAATATTTACTTTCAATTGAGTTATTAATTTTCAACTTAAGCAGAATTCTTGCTTGAACAGACTATGCAATAATTACAATAGCGTATTATCTAAGGTTGATATTTTCAGTTGCGAACTTACCAAATAGAAGAGGTCCTTAAAAAAATATTTCTCTGATGGTTTGTGAATAATTTTTATGTCTCTATTGTACATATCTCTATTATGATTTGGTTTATATCTATAACCTCTCTCCATGGCTATAAATGTATTGTTTTGTAAAATTTTCGTTTTATGTAATCTTTTTTTGTATAAATTTTTTAATTCATATTCCTTTCTCAGAAATTTAAATAACTTATTCCAAATTATGCTGTCTCAGTTAAAGTCACAAGGAGGAAATCCATAATTGGTTTCATTTTACTACATGTAATATGTACAAACTGATTAAATGTAAACTGTCGATTTACCGAAAATGAATAAATAACTTAATAAATTGTGGCAGCTGTAAATTTCAAAACACACAAATTGAAAACAAATATAAAAAATACTTTGACATTTTTGCACTGTACGAAGGTACGGAATATTTTTACTTTATTTTTATTTATTAAATAAAAAGTTTGTACAAATTTAGGGTAGTCCCACAAAGCTGTCATATGGCAGCTTGTGTGTAGGTTCTACCAATTAAACATTCTTAATATAATGTATAAGAAAATATTTGTAGATAAATACATTTATAGTTTTAAGGAAACATTAGAATAGATCACATTGTGGCACCATAATAAGATTTTTTTATTTCCAAGAAACCCCTTGTTCTATCAACCTATAGGAGGCGGCTGTTCTCTCTCCATACAAACGAACTGTAGACACGAAACCTGCTTGAGCTAGCCCGGTAATCGTGAATATTGTATATTTGATTTCTGTAGGCGGTTCGAATCCGTGGAAACCCATTATTCAACAACATGTATGAAGGTTGTTTAAGTCTTTAGAGTGTAGAATGTACAGGTATTGAGATTGAAATATATTGCAGATTGCATTTGTAAGGATCCTCCTAGTCATTTGTGTTTCGAAAGCGTGGAATTGAGTTTCGGTTTTTGCTATCAGGAAGACTATTAAACATTTCAGGAGCTAGGTAAATGCATTGTATTTGTGCTGACGTGTTATGTATTTCAGGTACTTGCATAAGTTGGTTATAGTTCCGGTAATGTAATTTTGTTGAAAGATTTTTTTGTTGTATATTTTAGATGGAGTTGACGACACGCTTGAGACACTATAACCCTATTACCATTTTTGAGACGTTTGTTTTAACGTTCAGAAAATAATATAATTTTATTAGTATATAAATATGTGTATGTAAATTAATATATTGCGTCTAAGGCCGGTCACTGACATTCCGGTCCTTACCGATCGACTTCAATTCCATTGCCCGCATTCTTACTGCGCCAGGTTTTTGCCGATTCCTTACCGACCCGTGAGGGAGCAGGAAATTTTGAACGATGAAATCTCGAAATTATATATATCGTATTATGACATGAATACAATCCACACAGATATACCTAGTCATTACTGTTGCATTTATTATTTAGCCAACAAACTTTTTACACTTTAAGTACACCTGAGAAGCCTTTGCGTATTTTTAGCACAGTGTAAGAACGTTAATACTTGCGGCTGTAATAATATTGCATAAAACTGGCTGTAAACTGGAGTCAATGTTTGCTAATGACCTAATATTGTCTCCGAAGTATAGTCAACAGTTAGTAACATTGAAGTATTTATTATATCTAGATGAGACACCAAAGTGAAAAAAGTGATTCCACGTAGTTGGGGGTAATTTCCTCCTTGTAACGGCTAAAGACCGGCATCGTAAATTGCCGAACCCGGTCTCCGCTCACCACTCGCACGTGCTTACAGAGGAACTCATATTTTTTGTACGTAGTAGCGCCTCTGTATGATTTATAATGATTTGTGACCCGGATTCGCCAACGCTGAGGGCAGCATTGATCAAAATGGTTGTTTGAAATGGCATTAGCCGTGTTTCGTTACCAGATCTGAATAGCAACATACTTCGTAAACTTCCTCTTTCCCAACTCTTTCCTTTCCTTACTCCGTTAAGCCTCACAACGTACCTACCCCATTTAAGGATTCCATAATCATGATTTTTATGTGAATACTTCACAAGAAGACATTCTTTGAAGTCAGGGTCTAACTGAACCGTTTAGATATGTTCCACAAAAAACATATCGAAAATTTACATTTGTTGTTACGTATTTTTAAGGGCACAGTGATATATATATTCCACTGGAATTCATTGAAAAAGGTTAAGATAATTCTGAATCGTTGATATTTTTATTCAGTAAATGTCCTATCACACATGCAAATTGTAAAAAAAATTGCAAAATCTATTTCTACTGATTCAAAGTAGAATAAAGTTTAAAATTTGTTTCAATACACTTTTTTTAATGCGATGGTGTTTCACTAAGTTGAAAAATATTTGTTGCACTTCAATTTGACAACAAGAAAAACATGTTTCCTATTTTCGTAATAAATCGAGCATAATAATTTAAAAAAAGTTTTTATTCACTATTTCCAAAATTATGACTCACATCTCAGTCAAAACGTTTAAAAAACTATTATTCCAGTGACAAAGAAATAAAATAAAATACTAATTATTTAATAAATGTAAATATTATTATAGTAATGCATTTTTTTTTTAATATTAATGTCCTAAACTCCATAAAGCTAGAAAAAAAAAGTTTGGATAGAAAACTTATTTTACCCAAGTTAATACAGTGGTATCTCGACATACGAGTGCCCCAACATACGAGTTTTTCGAGATACGAGCCGGCGAGCGAGTGATGTTTTGCTTTGAGTTACGAGCGAAATTTGAGATACGAGTTCGGTTTAGCAGGTCGGCCGAAATCCATGGGTCTAGAGGTGGAAGAGAGAGACGTGAACGAACTCGTCGAGGAGCACACCCAGGAACTGACGACTGAGAAGATACAAGAGTTACAGTCACAGCAGCATACGGATGTTATGCAAGAAATTGGTTTCGAGGAGTCAGAGGAGGAGGAGGTTATTTCTACAAGTGAGATAAAGGAGATCTTAGGAATGTGGGAGAGAGTTCCACAGGTCGTGGAAAAGAAACACCCAGAAAAAGTTGCAACAGGTCGTGCATCTGATCTTTTTAATGACACTTGCCTAACTCATTTCCGGAACATTCTGAGAGGGAGGAAGGAACAAACCTCCTTGGACATGTTTTTTTCTAAATGGCCTACAGGTGAAAGCGAGAAAAATGTAGCGAAAAAGGCAAAGACCAGTAAGGATATCTAATTTATTTATTTACATTCTCTTTTTTGTTTTTGTACAATAAATATTTATCATTTATAAATACGTTTTTATTATTCAAAACCACGTAACAAAAATAACTGGGGTGACATTTTGGGGGTTGGAACGGATTAATGGTAGTCTAATTGTTTTGTATGGGGAAATCTGCATCGATATACGAGTAATTCAAGATACGAGCAAAGTTGCGGAACGAATTAAACTCGTATGTCGAGGTACCACTGTATCTGTAATCGAGAAGCTCACGGACGCATCAAAAACATGTTCAGGAGAGCCTAAAATTGATGTTTTTTATCAAATCTCTCAATTTCCTCAAATATTAAGATTAAGATAGAAAAAAAAGGATTTGCTAAATTTGTGTCGCTAGTTTTTGGGCTGTCCTCAACATTTCATATTTTGAAGTTGCATCGATCTGATGAAACAGCGTGTACCCGAAGGATTTTAACCATCGTTTATGGAGTATAAAACTACTACTACTATTGTTGTTCAACTAAAACATAAAAAATATATGTTTCTATCACACGTCGCTACTGATCACACTGTTATGCGTCGCGATGGGATCATGTGATGAACGTTCTCTCTCACCTGTTAGTTTACTGCTGGAACGAGAAGGAATGCTTATCACGTGACCCGCTAGGCTAAACACAACTATTCAGTTGCGATGAGTGATTTAAATGACAGCAAAATGACAATCTCCATTTTTTACTCCAAATATGCTCAGGAATCTCTGGTTGAAATCCTTCGGGTACGTGCTGTTATATCTTGGATTGTACCTTTTTTTTATTTTAAGATGAAATTTTATATTCTTTATTTTTCATAAAATGTTAGTGATTAAGTAAGTAGTGCAGAATGTGTGATTGTTATTTTTCCAGGATTTAAAGCACCAATTATAATTATTCTGTGCGCGAAGTGAAAAGACAGATGAGTAAAATAAGTTCTAATGAAATCAGTGTTCAGAATGTTTGTCCTTGTTTTAATTTAAAAAATTCAAATTTTAATTATTAATATGTCATTTGACCACAATAAAATATATTTTTTTAAATTTTTCTTCCATAGATAATTTAAGGGAATTTAACAGAAGAATGTTTTTTTTATATCTCATCACTTTTTCTTTCGCGCACAGAAATAAATCATCCCTTTTATTTGTAGTATTTATTTGTTTTTCTTCACCGTATGGCATAATAATAATATAAGAAGTGCGTTTGTTAGAGTAAAATGTTTTATATAGTTTGTTGTACCAGTTGTTATTAGCGGGAAAATGGGAAGAAAAAGCATTAAATACGATGAAATATAAATTTATTTAATAAACATAATATTATCTAGATCACAGGGATAATTCTCAGCACAGGGCTAACATTATTTACTATTTAATAGAAGAGTTTTAGTCGGGTAATAATCAAGGCATTCAAGAACATTATTTACAAAGCGTGCCATAATTATATTATGAACAGTTTGAAGAAACATATCATAATCTCTAGCGGAATACTGAAACAATTATTATATTCAAATAAATTGATCAATTAATCTACAAGACATCGAAACCCTTTTGCAGAAATAAATAAACTTAAAATTAAGGCTAAAACTCGGGAGTTCTGTCAGTCTGTTGAAAAATATACATAGTGTTTTTATATTATTTGTGTATGGACAAAAGGAAAAGTCATTAATAAAGCACAATTTTACTTTCACAACCATACTTCTCTCACACGTCCATCCACATTCATAGTTTGCTTGTATATTTCATACAAGGTACATTCAAAATGTCGGTAGCACTTTGACTTAGCAAAAGCGAAAAGTGCCATTATTCAAGGTAAAGAATATGTATTGTACAATAACGGCTAAAGTAAAATACTGGGGTATTGTTTAAGATAATTCCATATCTTCAACTGCATCTCTCCCTTTCACACATCTCCCTGGTATCAGTCATCAACAGCTGTTTGGCAGAAGCATTGCAGGCTACATAATATCACAATTCGGCTAAGAACTAACTAGTGAAAGGGCAACCGATACGTTCAACCGCATACAATCAGTTTTACTTTAGTATGTTTGCGGTCTGTCAGCGAACGTTATAGAGTCATCGCTTGGATTCTTGGCTGTTTGTTGATTTGAGGATAGGTCCAAGAGTGTGCTTGAGTCCGAGACGAAATGCACTACCGAGTCTAAAGGTCTCCGGGTAGAAGGAGTGGGTTGAGCATGATTAATGTTAAGCCCGGATGATTGAGATGAAAATGGAATAATGTTTGCATCACCCAGATCCGGCTTACCTATGTCACTCTCGGCTCCACCATTTGAAAAGTGCAGTTGTTGCTGAACTTTGCCAGCTGACTGTTGTCCATTCCATGTGTTTGTGGGTTTATAAGAATCTTGCTGATTCAATCCAGGATTTTTTAAGATAGTAGGTCTGTATTGAACATTCTGAGATGGATTCGGTCTGTTCAATGGTTGCTGTGTAGTGCTCCTGCGCCCTGCCGATCCCTGGCCTTGAGCTCTCTGGTAAGGAGTCGGTTCGTTGACTCGTCCTCCGAAAAGAATAGCTCCCGTGGTTTTGTCTCTGATGAAGAACAAGAAGGGGTGGTTGATATTCATGATCTCGAGGGTGGTTCCCATGAGAGGGATGACCACGGCTCCGGTGACTGCTGCTGCCACTGCCCCTTTCTCGCTGACTTCAATGTGTGTTTTGTGAATCACACTGTTCACCTGCGGGTTCTGAAAACCTCCGATAACAATATTGGATAAGTTGGCGTTGGGTGTGAACACTTCGCTGATTCCAACCTAGAACAAAATCAAAATCCATTACAAAAGTGAAAAACGCTGAAGAGATGTAGAATCGAAAGAATGCAGAAAACGCAACATGAATCTGACTTTTATTAATCTCTTAAATAATAGTAAACAAATTAATTCTGATATCCTACATAAAAGTTTAAGAGGTTACTCATTCATGTCACTAGATAGTAGTTTAAGAAGTTATCCATAGATTGCACATAGCTGTCGATAATGCAGAGATTGAGTTTGTAATAAATACTAGCAGATTAATTTATATCCGAGCTAATTATATCTATTACAATAAATTCCGTTTTGTTGACCTGGAGTTTAATTTAAATACTTGTGAGACAAACCCAGAAATCATCGAGAATTTTATTAAGTAAAACGTGGCCATTCATAGTTAATTTTTTGTGTGTAATATATGCTAGAATTTCATTATATGCTTGTCGTTTTTTAAATGTTAACTGAAACAGCACCTACATAAAAATGATAACAAATTGTCTTCAAATTAAAGAATTTCATGAAGTTGTTTTAAACATAGTGATATTTTTTTAATTATTGTTTATAAACAAAATAATTTCAATTGTTTGTGTACATGTATCGAAAACACTTACGTTCTTGAGCAGCGGAATAAGTTCTGTTTCAAAATCGATCTTGAATCTTGGAAGAGAAAGTTGCACTTCAGACTCGGACATTTGGTTCAGGATATCATTGAAATTGACATGGGTCAGATCTTTCACAACGGAGCTGATATCTCCTTGCTCCTTTGGCAAAATTATCAGCATGGAAAACTTGTCACCCTGGAAAGAAAATCAAATTAAATTAATGTTAGTTCATAAAAATGCGTTTGGAAGTCGTTGAATCAGAATTGTTTGTAATTAATTTCCGATAGGTAAAGTACCAGTATAATATCTACAGTACTTTACAACAATCGGTAAATTGGCTGTGTATAATCAATTTGTGAAGAAAAGTTCTTAGTTAATTTTCCTTACAGGCTTGAGTTTGATTCAAGGTTAGAGAGTGTACTTTTGTAGAAATGGTGTAATGAATGTGATGATGGACAATCAAAAAAGTGGAACCAGTGAAAGTTATGCTTTCGGTGTGGCCGCCGCTGTGCGTTGACGGAATTTTCAGTATTGTGTGAACGATATTGGCGACACTTTGGTGCGTCCGTTTTTATACTAATATTGATAGTCGCTGGCCCATATCTCTTGTTGCTATTATGAGAAACGTTATTCTGAAATGAAAATGGTCTCCTTCACTACCCTAGCCTCACAACATACCCCAAAATGGGGGTGGCAAAACCCAAAGACCCACTGGCTCGTTGTGAGCAAAAGGCCTCTTCTGTGGTATCTATTCACGTAAAAAAATAACTAACCTTGTAAGGGATTTCAATAGCGTTGGAGTTCAATGCTTCAATGTATCCAAAGTTGAAATCGGCTTGCATTTCCATCATGTTGACGGCGCGGGTCCCCGACTCGGTGCGGAAAGATCTCTCGCGAGTGGCATCTGCTTCGAAAGCAACCTGCCATTTCCCCTTGAAGTAGAGGGCGTTGGCCATGATCATGATGGTAGCCTGATCAAAATCACCTGAAAAAATAATAAAATATCCAAATCAGTTAGTTGCTGTTGTTGTTACTGATCAAATAAAATCAGTTAATTGCTGTTGTTGTTACTGTTCAAATAAAATCAGTTAGTTGCTGTTGTTGTTACTGTTCAAATAAAATCAGTTAGTTGCTGTTGTTGTTACTGTTCAAATAAAATCAGTTAGTTGCTGTTGTTGTAACTCTTCAAATAAAATCAGTTAGTTGCTGTTGTTGTTACTCTTCAAATAAAATCAGTTAGTTGCTGTTGTTGTTACTCTTCAAATAAAATCAGTTAGTTGCTGTTGTTGTTACTGTTCAAATAAAATCAGTTAGTTGCTGTTGTTGTTACTGTTCAAATAAAATCAGTTAGTTGCTGTTGTTGTTACTGTTCAAATAAAATCACAGTGGTGTAAATACCGTCAAAAATAAAATGTTTCGAAATTACCATTAAAATAATAACACTCAGTTACTTTTGAAGTTCAGATATATGAATATTATAGGCAACTGCTAAAAAACCATATGTTCGGCTTAGTATAACTATAAATTATCAGTATCTTTATAAAATAAAAAAATAAAAATGTTAAATTTTTTGTTCAAAATAGAAAAATTAGGAATACTAGGTAATTAATTTATTGTTTTCAAGTTTAATTTGTAAAACTACTTTTTTATATATCAATAATATTATTACTCAATTTATAAAAACAGTTTATTTATAAACAAGTTCTGCTATGTAATTAAATAGCAGAACTTAATAATTACATAGAACTTGTTTATAAATAAACTGTTTTTATAAATTTAAAAATAATATTATTGATTATATAAAAGAAATAAAAAAAATACTAGGTAAGTTGATATTTATGTAGAAATATAGTTTGCTTGTTGAAATTACTTTAAAAAATAATAAAAACTTATGTTGAAATTATGTATTGTCGATGTACATATAGTTTGTATAATTTACGGTGAAGAATAATAAGTACGTTGAAATTGCTATTAAGTATAATCATTAAATAGAAATTAGTGGAGAAGTATAAATAGCGTGTTGAAATTATTATCGAATATAGTATGTTAAAATGACTGTCGAATTAATAAGTACATATACAGTAGTTTCAACATATTCCCTTAAAACTATTCTCGAAGCATTATCATTAGTATGCTGAAACTACTGTTGAAGTATCTGTAAGTAAAATATGTTGAAGTTACTAATCTTCTGTATAAATAAAAATGTAAATGAAAGTTTTTCACTGATATTATCAAAATAATAACAATAGGTTGGAGCTTCAGTAAAATTTACAGAACAAACGCTGGTGCATGAACACGTGTTCCGATATATTATTAATGTACTAAAAGTTTATTGCAATCCACTGCAATCATTTTTTTTATCAGTATTTTATGAAATCAGCAATACTCATTTTTTTCTAAATGTGGTTATGTATCAGTTATGTAAAATTATGTAAGGCTTAAAATAAGTAAGCACACTAATTCTTTTTCTTACACACTCTGCATGTACAATGTACATATGCTCGAGACCACTTTAATCAGAATGTGAACACGCAAAAAGACAGTCCATTAAACCTATGTCGTCTTATTATACTTTTCCAGTGCAAACCGAAGACACGATTATTATTTTTTTAATGATAAACTAATGTTTATAAGACAAGGTTTTATGCTTAGCAAAAAGGATAACAAATAATTATAAGCAATAATTTAAGCGACTAATAATTGCTTATAATTATTTTTATGCTCTATGCTATGCATAAAACTTTGTCTTATAAACATTAGTTTTTCATTAAAAAAATACTAATATTTGACAAGTCAAAAATATTTCACCAATAAATGAAGATATTATATGCCTCGACGCCATATAGTGAGAAATTTAGCACTAACAAAGCCTTTTCTACAAAAATAAAGTGGGTTGTTTACAGGTGGAAAAATATAATAAGCAGTAATTGTTGATTGAGGTACTAGTACATATTAAATCATTTGGCGGGTTGGAAATAAGCCGACATAGCTCAGTGGTTTCAGAGCACCTGACCGGACATCAGAAGGCACGAGTTCAATTCCCGTTGGCGGCATTTATTTTTACTCGGAAGATATTTTCAATTTGTATTGATATTTAAGGCGACTAATTATTGCATATAATTATTCGAAGACACGATGTTTACGTGAACCCATAAGATAATAATAATCAATATGATAACTGTTTTACTGTAAAGATTTTTTCTAAACGAATTAAATTTGTAAATGAAATTCCAACTCACCACCGCTAATGAAATCTTTGATCTTGTTGTCGGTGGCAAAGGCTATCCAACTGTTGATCTCCTCCACAGCTTGTTGTTGATTGTCGAAGTTAGTGCTGTGAATGTCTGCTTTGTAATAATTCTTCAAAATATCCTGATATTCGGGGTTGGGAGTCAAATGGTTGTTGAGGAAGATCCTATTGGCACTCTGCAAAACTAATCCATCGGACCGTGGCTGTAAAATAACAATTTCATTAGATGCTGAAGACAAACTTAAAAAAGAAAAGAGAAAGGGGTGAATAGTTAGTTAACGGCCATGAATTAACCACAATCTTTCCTAGTGGCCTAGGGTTCAAAAGGAGACAGAGCGGAGTGACAGATATTAATATATAACATAATCTATGGGTTCCTTCTAAGGAAATATAACGATAGGAAGACCAATACAAAATGTCCAAATGCCCGAAGTAAATGGGACTACGACATGCCCTATTCGAAGAATTGAAAAATTCAAAGTGATCAAGTTTGAAGAAAATGGGGAGGGAAAGAATTTAGGAAGAAGGTGGTTGAGAATGACCTATCTAACTTTTTTAGATCTGTTCCCTTAACATAGCAAAAACATTTCAAGCAATGTTACTAATCTGAAAAGCAAACAATCGCCGGGACGATGATGAGATTAACACCCACCCAGGAATAAATAGATTGGATAAAAAGTATGGATGGATCAAAGCAAACTTCTGTTGTTATTTCAGTTCTGTAAAGCAACTGACTCATGATATAAAAAAACAGGACTTTAATAGATCTTTCACAGATCTTGAAAATTAACATTGAAATTTGATAAATTGTTCAAATTCTGTGAAAGAACTCGACCTCAGATTGCTAAAATGATTGTAAGATTAAAATTAACAATCATTTCAGATATGTGAAACAACGATATAACAACAAATAATGATATAATAATAGATCTTGAAGACTTAACCTGTTAAAGACTTAACCAATCATATACTTACGTTAGATGTTGTCAAGAAACTTTTAAACATTTCTCTCGCTGAGTTTGTATTTTCGGGCAGTCTCAGGGCTTGCCTCAGTTCGGTGGCCGCTTTTCCTTTGGCAGCTTCCAGCAGCATGGCCATAGTGGACTTGATGCTGGCCGGGGAGATCATGAAGTTTCCTTGAATCTGTTCCGCGGCGGCCTTCAGAAGCTCCTGGTCAAAGTAGTTGAACCTCCGGGGATGTGCAGAGGGGCCCGAGAAGTCTTGGTCCTTGCGGGCGGGTTGTGGATACCGCTGGGGCGTGAGAGACAGTGGCCGCTTTGGAACACCCTGCGATTCGGTTGTGGGTATGGCGAAGATGGCCACAGCTGCAAAAGAAAAAAAAAAGTAAATTAAATGATTTATTTTTTAAATCACTCATTTTCTCCATAAGAACATCATCAGAGCAATAATTTAGAACAGCAAATTAGCACAGCTTTTAATAAAACTATCTTTGGTATGACCATAGATGATAGAAAAAAGAAAAAGTCTTTATTTCTACCGACACACAAAACGCATAGCTTTCATATTTCATTGGCTCCGCCGCCCTCGTAACGGGCCTGCAGGGGCAACACAACGGTTTGCCGAGAATACTATATATATATATGTTAAAAATGGTAGATACCGTACGTTAAATTAACTCCGCAATTATTGCTCTAAATTGTAATTAAGTAAACTAATTTAATTACTACAAGCCACAATCTCACAACTTATCACCTCGATTCAACCCGGTTCATGCCACAAAGTGGAGTTAGATTCATTTATAGCCACATACAAGTAATACCTTTGGCCAATATGTTTATTTTAACCATTTCTTACTAGATATCCATAAAGACTTTCACAAATAATATTTCACAAAGGAAAATTTTTGTATTGCTTTCCAATTTTGAGAAAGAATACCTCGGAAAATCATTTACTGACTAACACAAAATCATTTACTGACTAACACAAAATCATTTACTGACTAACACAAAATCATTTACTGACTAACACAAAATAATTTAATGACTAACACAAGCACAAAAGTAGGTTTTATGCTTTGATTTTACTTTTCGATGCTTACATTTTTCTTAGACCCCCGTTTTCGCAAATTTTGCTATTCCGAATCTCACTATCATGGAGTGCCTAAAATCGCAACTTGTGAAAACGTCTGACTTTAATAAATTTTGTGCAGACAAACATCATAATTACTTATAAAGGCAAACATCATAATAACCCCGTTCAAAAGGGGCTTCATTACCTCAGCTGGCTATTGGGAAAATTCCATTTAACTATGGAGGAAAGACCTCCGTGCGCTTAACCCATATTTTGGTAATTATTAAATGATTTTGAAACGACCGTTTTACCTTATGAGAAGTAGGTAGGTGCTTATACATAACTGTCTGATGCAGGGGTACCCCAACCCAAATCGTATGTTGGGCCAAAAAAATACTGAGCCATCCAGTGAATATTGTGAGAATAATGTGTTAAATTTAAGTGAACAATATTTTTTGTATGAGTACCAAAACATAAAAACTTAATTTGGGCTTCACAAAATCTTTAATTTGACCGCAGTTTGGGCATGCATGATCTAGTGTATATAAATTACCTGCCTAGTGGATATTACGTTTTTTATCTTATAAAATATGTACGTACACAAATATGTACTTCAGGTATATTATTTTAAATGATTTAAACGTGAAATAACACATATCAATCAAATAAAATAAACCTGCGGCCTTCGGATCGAGTCGAGAGTTTTACCTCTCGATCACGGAAGCCGTCAAAATATAACATTGATAATATTGATTAAAGGGTCACTACTCAGCTATACATTCCGAATATCTAGTGGAATGGAACTGTCTTCAAAAGGGGAGCACAAAATCAAAACAAATTAGTCTCTAATCCGTCCCCATTTCGGAAAGTAACAAGTGTTCAGTTACATAGGAGAAACAACTTTAATTAAAGTGGAAGGAAGTATATCGCCTATAGTGGGTACGTAGGTATAGTATTTATTATCATCGTCCGTTGGTTATTTTGCAAATAAAATAAATAAATCCTAAAGTTCAGGAAATAATATTGTTCCGGCGACTGTTGGGTTTTTCCAGAGAGCCAAGGTTATTTGTGCTTGAAATGATAATGATCTTGAGTATGTTATTTATACTTTGCAAATCGCTTGTGCAAGAATTGAATAAGCGTATTAACTTAGTGTAACGAATTTTATAAGATTAATTGATTGGATTCAATTTTAAAAGTATAATTATACCGACATCAAAAATAACCAACTTGCTAAAACGAAAATGGGACAAAGGTTATTAAGTTTAACAAGAATCTACTAGAAATAATTTAGCAATCGTGTTGTATCGGACAACATAAATACGGTAATTACTTACCTACCTTTATTTGATATTTATTTCTTAATAGAAATCAGTAGGAATAATGGAGTCTAATCGTTATTTAAGCACTGCATTCCGAATTCCCATCGATTTAAAGCAAATTTCTCATTTAAACTTTCTTGAAAAAGTACACATTCAAATCAGAACCAGTTAAAATATAAGAGCATAAGTACAAAATTGCTAAGTTTTGTAAGAATTTAATTTGCTTGAATAATACTCCTAGCTCTGGCAATCAGAAGTGAACATGTGTATATAATTACCACCTTAAATTTGAAAGTGTATGTACTAATATTTGATATCGACGTAATTTAATACCGAAGCATGCTGTCATAGAATTAGTTTTGAAATATAAAAAACTCTGACCTTATCTTTTAACTTCAATAATTGCATGTTACATACTTGCCCACTCGAAATCTGTATTCTAAGTTTTGACCATCTCCAAGGCCTGTTTTCAATAATAACACGTTATGTAAGTAGGTATCTACTTTAGAATTAAGCCGTAAATAGAAAAGTCGACGAATGACATAATATATCAATATTTTAAAATATTCGTCTGTTTCTATATTTTAAGGTCAGAAGACATGATAAATATGTGCACAAAACTGATTAGACTAAGAAAAACCCGACACTGACAGTCGGCTTTGTAAATGTAGATATTTTTAACCTATGAAACGTGACTGTATAGGATGAAATTAAGTAAGAACTGAGATATAAAAGGTAAAGTAAACGAAAACAACGATGAATGATGATCGTGGCTAAATATTGCGAATAAGAAATTGAATACTAACAACAGGAAGTGCAGATAAATTATGATTAATTACCTATTGGGTAAAATAACTAAGGACGGGTTGTTTTGAACAATTCTTAAGTTTAAAAGTTGATTTTCAAGTTCTGTTTCAGTTCTGTCAAGCAACTAGCCTATAATGCTATTATAACAGAACTTGAATAGAACTTTAACAGAACCCGAAAATGAACGTTGAAATTTGATCAATTGTTCAAATTTTCCGAATCAACCCGTCCTAAGTAATACAGATATAATATCTGCTACAGCTACAAATTGGTATAAATATCAAATATTATATACTATCGTTAGAACAGTATACAGATAATGGCAGTAATAACGTATTTTTGTTTAAAATAACAACAATAATTATTATAAATCTAAAGGTGCCTCGCTTCAACAGTCAGATAAGTCTTATATTATTATTTTAATCTGAAATTGACGTACAGAAGGCCCCTCTAAGAATGAAGGTTATCATTATTGGTTAGGATAGTCAAAAACTTGTTATACTTGTACAACCAACTTTATATGCGTATGAACAAAATACATACTGCATACAATTTTAATAACTGTCTGTTAAGATGCTCTGAAAGAGATCAATTTTTCAGAAATTGGACTGTTCCAAGCGCAAAGTTCTTTAAAAATGCACATTTTTACATTACGTTTTAATTTTTTTTTTCTTATGAATCGTTTACTGATCTGAACTATACTACCTCGGGCGAATGCGCTGGCACAACGTGTACAAAACCACTTGGCGCAAATCGGTGCCAACATTGGCCCAGTGTACTAGGGGTTTTAGCAATCGCTGTAAATGGAAGAACAAAAACCTGCTCCTCGGCACGGGTTCCATGCCTACCAAATACAATTTAGAAGCGTTAAGGCTCTCAACTAGCAATTCTGAGGTTGTGAGTTCAAATCCCGGCGTGCGCAAGTAAATTTTATTTGATTGATGTGTGTTATTTCACAATTTAATTTTTTTAAATAATGTGGAGTGTATTTGCGGCACGTTCCAGATTACAAGATATTCTCAGTATCGCCCTGGTGCAATCACCATTCAGAATTGAAACATTGCTTGAAATGGCTTTAGTTGTGTTTGGTGACCAGATCTGAATAGCCAGGTAGTTCCCCACCTTTCCATTGCCCTCCCTACTACCTTCAGAATGCCATAGTCTCACTGGCTCCAGGCGGTTGGGAGCAGTTGGGTATGTAACTAACGCTTTTCTAATTTAACGAAAGAAAAAAATTGACACCAGATTCAACTCTAAGATACTTAGTTTAAATAAGCAAGGAGATATCGACCTTCGAGGTCAACTTGTTTTAATTATAAATCTTTTCAAGAGGCCAGAGATAAAACGCGGCTGCGGATCGTTACACAAATTAAATAACATTTTTTTATTTGCATTAATGTGAAGAATTCACTGTGAACGCGCATATAGAAGTATTTGAAACACTGTTAAATAAAAAAGTACACTTATGAAAGTCTCCTTCAAATTAGGTCATTACACTTATATCATTGCGAAACACAATTGTTAACATTTATTGTTTTGTTGTTTGTTCATCACTAATTGAATGATATGTTATATGTTAGCCAATATAAAACTGCAAAAAAACCTCTCTAAATAACGAACATAGAATAAAATACGGAAATCTTGAAAACGGAGGACTTCTTTTTGAAGTAACCGGAAAATGCGTAAAATTTTGCTGCTATAATGGCGACAACAAATAATTATAGAGCAACAAATAATTCAACATAATTAGTGAAATAAAATAAAATCAAAAGATATTTACCCGCCATTATTAGAAACGTCACTTTATAAGTCGTCATGTTCGATATTATAATATTCAAAAGTTCACACGACACAAAAATAGTAGGTGTCAAGTACCTACTCACTGATTTTCACAATAACAACACTAGAGTAATTTTGTTTTTATCACGGAATCATTCAAAAACAATAACAAATAAACGAATGGGTGTTACTATTATTTCGTATTAATATACCAACATTTTTTATTATTAGGTTGGACAGTCTCCCAGACGTTGAACGTTTGAGAGCTGGTTTGATAATGACTGGAAACTAGCCAGCGGTTGGTATTACATGTAGCGGCCATTTTGGATTACTAACGGCTGGGAAGGAGTGGGGGCGATTTGGAAAACCCAGTGATATTATCCTGCAAGCAACTGGTATGTAGTATGTTATGTGTACCTACATTGGAATATAATAACCAGTTTTTCGCTCAAAATGCTTAAGTCGCCTGCTATTTCTTACTTTTATATTATTTTTTGTTAGTGTTGGCAACAGAGAAATCGAATGGATTCTACCCGAAAAGAATCGATATAATATTTTGATGCGGTTTTTGCACTCATACTGAGATCGAATGTAATGTTGATTATTTTTTTAAATACCTAGTTAAAGATTTCAAATTATTTTTAATCGAAGAGAATTAGTTAGAAGAGCTGTGTAGAAAGGCGGTTTTATCAAACCTCTGAAGTAAGAGGTTACTTAAGAACAGAGGAAATTAAAAACTTTCTACTTATTCTACAAAATAAGTGGAAAATTTTTTTTTCAGTGTGTCATTGTAGTGGATTTTCACCACGAATTGTCAGAATCAGAAATAGAAATAATAAAAATACATATATTATTATAGTTAAAATACATATACATACATTTGTAGAAAGCAATCACTTTTTGGTTTGACATATTTTGGACCGGTTTCGCTTTACATAATAATTTGTACCCTGAAGATGCTTGAGTAAAGCGAAACCGGTTGGTTCTAAAAATTATTAAAAACTCTTGGTTTTAAAACAAAATTATTTTGTTTTATTAAATAAAAATACAAGTTACGATCACTAAAAAAAAATTCCTTCCTTATATATGTATTATTTAAAAATTTTATCAAGTATAACCGACTTCGCCCGAGCATTTTCAATTTTTCTTAGCACTGTAGGTAAGGTTAAGAAAGGAACGAATGAACGAAGAAAGGAGTGTAACGAAAATATATGACTTAAATGTTGATGATAGAAGAAGTCGGAGATGCCCGATGAAAACATGGCACGATCAAGTGAATCACATACACGAGTAATGTCAAGATTAGGTATAACAGAAGAGTGTCTATGAAACAGTATTTTATGTAAATGTCGTGTGGTAGTCTAGTATTGTGTGTTAATTTGTTTTTCTATAGTTATTATTTTCTATATTTATTATTTTTTACAGCTGTGTGTAGTTTGTACGCGAGCTGTACATTGGAAATATACGTAGATTTTGAAAAACAAAGACGTACAATTTTCATGCCGCCGAAGCTCACGTGGCTCACATAGGTGAGTGTTTAGTGGAATGGTTATAAAATAATAAAAAGTAGGTAATAAAAAGGTTGTTGACTCTATGGTTGGGATATTAATGGTACCCTCTATTTTTGATACCCGGAGGTAGGTTTGCAACATGTATATGCGTGGATGTTGTGATCAGGAATTTCGATACTTTTAAGGACAATGGAGCATTGAACCAGAATCCGGGAGAAGCCAGTTTAAGCCGAGGGAGTCACAATAGTGGACGAATATGGAAAAAGGGGTAAGTTTACAGAAGACAAATAATATTATTTTAGTCATCAAACATAGTTCTAGTGCGTAATACACAAATACATAATAAAATCATAGAAATCACCAAAGCTAAGTCAATTATTGACTATCGATAAAATTATAAATCTAATCTAGTATTTTTCTTTGTTATTTGTTTTTGGGGTGTTATGCCGTGTTGCGCTAACTCCTTCTTTAGCCAACGTTTCGGACAGCATTGCAGTGTCCATCATAATAATTTAATCTAATCTAATAAATTTGTGAACTTTGTTATTACGACCTTACGAAAAATCAATATAATTTAATATACAATAGGTAAAGAACATCCCTTAACGAATCTGGTATTCCCTGTACTTATCTGTGATAATATAATAATTATAAATTACCTATGAATCAATTCGTAATCGAACGTCCATAGAATGAATCATTGGAGTTTACGACCTGTGACCTAAAAATATATCGATCAAAATAAAATATCCCGATAAAGCGATAGGAAATTCCCATCACTAGTGGCCGATAAATCCCCCGGCAAAATATGCATGTTTCTTCGAAAAAAATGGATATCACGAATATTCTCTGGCGACCTCTATTGTTTGTGTTATTTACGTATTGATTACCCAGAATGCTGTGAGATGTAATATTTTTTTCCAGAAACATTCCTTGACATCTCACGATCCCAGCAGTATTATATTTTTTCTATGTTATTTAATCCAAATAATAAAAAAAGTGTTATCTTTATAATAGAAACAAGCAAGATAGGTATGATTCATTATTAGCATGAAACCGGGAGCACAGAAAAGTGTCGCCAACACAGTTCATTCGCGCCAGTGAAAGTTGCATCTATGTGCAGCGGAGCCCGTTATTTCTACTGCACACCAAATGCATAACTTTCATTGGCTCTGGCGCTTTGATAGTCCGTGCAGTTTGGCCGTAGCTCATCGACTGTCTAATCGATTGACTATTCGAATGTTCTTTTTCCTATTACAACTTCAATGCTGTGGGATGAAAGAAGAAGTTAGACGAAGATGTGATGAACAAAGTTTATGACTACTTTGTACTGAAAATTAGTTGAGCTAGCCAAACCAATACTTTTATCCATCGGCTTATCCAGTTACTAATCATTCTTTTGCAGTATGGAGCCTTCCCATCCTGCTCAAATCTTATTTTTTTGCCGTCAGCCCACCTAATTCTCGGACTGCTTCTGGACTTCCAATGATACACGCACATAATCGTGATTTTGAAAATGGGCAACTGGAATTATTTCAACATGGTAAACTCATCGAAGGCTCTTGGATTTGCACAATCTTGTAATGGCTTTATCTTCACTTCATTTATTTGTGGATTTATTTATGGATTATCATACTATAGTTTTTACTAATACTGCTAATCAAATAATTTGACCAAAATCTGCTATATATTCAGAAAAAAAAAACTTTACAGCACTTATAAGACAGCTTAAAACATTACTGAATCAATAACCTTAAAAAACAAACTCGTGATTAATGTTTCTTCCATAAAAATCTGCAACTCATTGTATGAATGACAATGAATCATGACTCTGAATTGGGAATTGTGGAAAAGAAAAGAAGATAATTTTTATGTCGGTAATTGAGTAAATAAAAAAATAAGTGATAAAGTTCATCGTGAATAAGTTACACGAGAAAAGGTTTTTATGACTGTTTTGAAATACCGCGTACGTACACCATTGTAAGCACATGACTGTGAATGTAACTTTTATAAAGAGAGCACACGTCACAAAAATCATTAAGTGTAAAATGTGCTTGCGGGTACGAGTGATAAATTATTATCAGCAATAACGCAAAACCACCGAAAGTTTAAAAAGTGCCGCTAGCAGGTAAAGGTAAATAAAAGGAACAAATTAATATATCCATTGGGATGACTGGAAATGAATGATGGAGGACTGATTGCAGTTGACGTCCGTAAAAAGTTGTTAAAGAAACCAGTCCACAACAGAGTCTTGATGCCAGCCCAAAGCCCTGTCGTCTGTTAAGGGTGAAATAAAGGGAGTCAATTGTCAGAAAACGAAGCCAGCAGTCCTCAATTGAGTTTTAATAGCAACCCAAATACAGTGATGCATGTATCTGACAGAGAAAGAACAATCATATCCTTAAATCTACTAAATTCGGTAGAAAGGTAAAACCATGGCCCATTGGTCCGTAATATGTGGTAAAACCACTAAAGTACAAAAATTAGTAGTGAGTTTTCAAAAATAGCCCGTGAAGCCAGCGCAGAACAGGAACGTCTAAAGTCACCTTATCGAAAAGATGGGTTCCTGACCCAGACAAGTCAAGGGGAATTAAATATATGAAATGAAATGAGAAGAAAGAGGCGCTTTCATGACTTGGACATAAGGTGCAGATTTAGAAAGATCTCTAAAGAGAAAACTGAGAAACAAGTATGTATGAAGGACGCGCACTTTGAGATAACTGGTCTGGAATATCCCAAGAAGACATTATACGATCAACTTAGTCAAATACTTAATTCAGGTCATGTCACCAATCAACAGATGAGTTGAGAAGATGACGACGCTACCATGCATCCCGAATATCATAATTGCTTCAAAAAATTTCCATCTCGGTAAACAAATCAATGACAGTTTTTATGACGTCACTGCTTCTGCACAATATGTATGTGTTCCCAGAACATTAAATTTCAAAATTCCGTTTTGTGCGTCATTGATTGGGGTAAATTGAAAGGCCAGTAAAATTATTCCGTGTTATCAATACATTTATTTTATTGTTTTCAGATACATTTTTGTAATGGGAATGGGAAATACGAATGTATTCATTTTATTTCCGATATGGTAAATATCGGATTTTGCACTCCTTGTTTATTTATTTACTCCCGCTAAAGGGGTTTTTCCATAAACAACATTTACGTGAAAAATACTCATAAACAGTGCAGTAGATAAGGAGGCATGTCTGATATAAATATAAATTACTGTACAAGAAAAAAAAAGTTAATTGAATTGGTACTTAATAGACAGCAAAATAAGAGCACATGTTGCACTATAATAATACTAATAAAGTGCCACATTGGGCAATACAACTGTGACCCGAATAAATAGCTATAATAAAATTTAAAAAAAATCATGTGTTTTTGGTTTGAAAATTTGGTCGCCTAGAAATGTTTCAGATGCTTTAATTAAATACTGCGAGTAGAATACATTTTGGCCTTTGAAATGATCGAGTATTTTCGGGATAAGTCTTTTTATAAGCCCAGAAAAAAATAATGTAAAGGCCTATGAAAACTACTTTAAAGTTCAAAATCTCCTACTTACGAACCCATTTTCGGTTATGATTTTATTGTATAATGTGGAAAATTAAGTTATTTATAAAATGATCGAAAAAAAATTAAATATTTACGTCTGAACATCCACAAAATAAAATAAAAGGCACTTTTTGGCCATGTTTTTTTCTTGCATAAATCAAAACAGGCGGATGGTGTTAAGCGGGAATTTAAACCTTATCGCCATCTACATAAGAGTTGTTATTGATAGCGGCTCAATTTAAAATATTACATGACGTAGTGCATCGCCTTAAAGAAAATTTGTTACAATAATATTGATAGGTAATGTCTTGCTGTCTTGCCAGGAACACGAAACGAAATTAAATATAGCAATTCAGAGGTATTCAACATTGAATTAATTATTTTAAGCAAACGCATTAAACATCAAATGATAATAGTGATATGTCGACATAAAGTATTGAATTCTCAGAAAGCTGTGTGAAACGTGTCAATAATTTGACTAATTTTTGCCATATTAATTTTGTCGGCAAAATAAAGTGGGTATTCCCTATGTTTCAGTAATGGCAATTAATGTTTTCAGTCAGCTTTAGAAGAAGAACAATCTGAAAAATGATTCATCACTTGGTTCAGAGCATTTTTATTTTTTCTCTCCATATTCTGATCTTTTCTCATGATTTCATAATCTGACCTTTTCTCATGATCCGGTGATTTCTCTTGATTTCATAATCTCATATTTTCTCCTGATCTGATTATCCCAAGATTTCATGATCTGATCTTATCTCATAATTTCATAGTCTGATCTTTCTCATGAACTTTTTACCTAATATTTTCTCATGATCTGTAAATTGTCGCCCAGAACAACTCTGCGGAACTGTATTGGTACCAGTTACGTAGAATCAACGTCGTGAGGTACATTTTTCCCCTACCACGTCGTCTATCAAATCTTCCCTGGTTAATTAGTTGTGAAATCTTGCATTTCTTGCATCAACTTGATGCCATTCACACACCTGTAATATTTTTGTTTCTATTCCATGTTTTCCCCAATTTATATTTTTTAAATACGTACTCACATAATGTGTTTATTATGTCTTCAAATGAGGACAATTTAATTGCGTCGTTTTTTTTATAAAATTATAATCAAAAGTACTGTCTCCGTTGGAGAAACATTAAGATCCTCGACGATTCCAGAGGTCACGGGCTCAAATCCCAGAGTGCACAAATACATTTTATTAATTGAAAATGTTTGAAATATATTTGACGTTAATTTTAAATTAAATAATACAGAGTATATTTACGGAACGTTCTAACATGGTTCTTTTAGTATCGCATTAGTGAAAGACCACTAGAAAATGGCTACAAACAAAATAGTGATCAGATTTTATCATTTAGAAATGTGAACACCGTTCATTGTTGGATACTTAAATATACCTGGAAAAATTTCACTATAATATATTTTTATGAATATTTTTTTATTATTAAATGCAATAATTGAGACTAAAAGAATTATGTCAGAAGGTGTGTACCCACGAAGGCCTTTAAAGGTGTACCTCAACTTTTTCCTGCATAATAATAATAGTTCAAAAAAAACCTCCCCTCCCCTCCCCGTGGTTCTGAGCCGTGTTGCGGCCCCCGAATCAAAAAAGGTTGAGCATGGCTGAGCACCTTTCTCAACACTTTTTATTTATTTGATCTGATATTGAACAATACTGGGCATCTCCAAAATTATCATTTTTGATGACATTTGATATCCATTCATTTGACAATTGGTCAGTGTTTGACTATATGGAGGAGCCACCAAAAGGTGAAACAATATTCAATTTAAAAAAAACATGTAATTATTATATTAAAGTAACATTCAAATAAAATCTCTCTAATGTTGTTAATCTAAACCAGTGATTCCCAAAGTGGTCTATATCGACCCCCAGGGGTCTATGACAACCTGCAAGGGGTCTACGTCAGCGAAAAAAAAAATTGGGGGTCCATGAAATGAAAATGGGGGTCCGCGATAGTGGATCTCAACATACACTGATAGTACCTATTTACTTACACTTAACTGACACTAAAGGTGAATCAATATTTCATGTTTTGAAGGATTACTGATAAAAAGCAATAAAATAATAAATAATAACATAAAAAGCAATCCCTTTATCAATATAATGTCAGTAGCTACAGATGGAGCACCTGCCATGGTTGGACTTTATCGTGGATTTATAAGCTATTTAAAACAAAATGTGCCAGGGTTGTTAGCAATACATTGTGTCATCCATCGACAACATTTAGTTGCTACAAATTTGATTGTTAGATTACATGAATCTCTTCGATTAGTCATTGATGCAGTAAACCGAATCCGAAGCAACGCGTTGAATACGCGGTTATTTGCGCAGTTGTGTGAAGAAAATGACGAACACTTTCATCAATTACTCCTTCACACTGAAGTACGCTGGCTGTCGAAAGGCTTATGTTTGACAAGATTTTTTGCACTTTTTGAGACTATTTTAGAATTTCTGGATACTAAAGATAAAATTTTAAAAGACAATTTAATGAAGTGGAAAACAGACATCGCCTATTTAACAGATTTGTTTACAAAATTTAATATGGTTAATTTGCAGTTACAAGGCGACAGTCTAAATTTGATTAAAACAAAGTCCATCTTATGAGCGTTTCTTGCCAGAGTTAAGCTAATGAAGCAAAATATTGGACGGGGTGAATTTTCCCAGTTCCCTAATTTGTCACAGACAAACTGCCAGGAAGACGACGTTTCAACCTACGTTCAACATTTAAATGCCCTCTATTCAGATTTTGAAACTAGGTTTGAGGATGTTTTGACTATGGTAATACCACCGTGGATATTTAACCCATATGGTGACATAGAAGAAACGAATGTCATAAAACAAGAGGAACTGACTGAAATAAGTACAAACGAAGAACTTAAGGTTCAGTTTAAGCACGGATATCAGCACTTCTGGCTGCAAAAAAACATACCCGTTACTTATCCCGTATTATGGAATATAGCGAGGAAATTTTTAATTTCCTTTCCATCGTCATACCTAGTGGAAAGGGGGTTCAGCGCTGTTACCAATCTCCTAACGAAAAAAAGAAACAGACTGGACATCATTAGCCGAGGAGACTTAAGATTAAACTTTACAAAATTGACGCCAAATGTTGATAATTTATTATTAAAGCATCAGGTTCATCCTTCAAACTAAAAACATTTACTTATGGCTTAGTTTATTTTATGTTACGTTTATTTTATATAACAGATACAAAATTTTATTTTGAGTAGTTTTAATTTAAATTCAATTAATAAATGTATAAAACTGAACATGTGTTTTTACTTTAAGTTTTTAACACTAAACTTCACTACAGTTAGATATTTACAAAAAATCAATATCAGGTAAGTAGGGGGTCTACCAAAAACAGAAAAACATGGCAAGGGGTCTACGACACAAAAAAGTTTGGGAACCTCTGATCTAAACTATAATTGTTACCAATACTCACCTGATTTAATTCTGACAAATATTTTTCAAATCAACTTCTCTCCAAAAAAATGTCTTATCGAATAGGTACGTATGCAGTAGTACCTATCGAAATTAAGATTATGGAAAAATGTACCTATTGGGCCTAAAATGAATTATTTATTAATAGACTTACTAAAACACCACTTCACATCCATTGTGTTTTTGATACACATTGTATAAAGAATCTGAGAGTTAAGATTCGAGTTGGTACTAATAAAAGAAATATCTTTAACTCTGTTTTTTTTTTTTTTTTGCAACCATGTTTTTGCATCTAGCAATGACTTCTTATGTTATCTTATGTATCTTGTTTTGTTCATAAAATGGTCAATTTACTATTATATTCGTCTAATTCAAGATATTCATAACTTATTTGTGTTATTTTTCGTCAATTTTAGATGAGTAATTTTATAATTATAGCATTTGTAAAATCTACTTTTAGGTTATGTCATAAAGTTGGGTAAAACGGTTACACCAGTAATCAAATTGATTTTTATGGTTTATGTTCTACAAAAACTTCTTTAAAGTGATAACATAAATGCCTAATCCATGTGTTGCTAACTATGTATCATATATATAATGTGGTAGTAATGCGTTAAACATTTTAGGTTTTTTGTTGTTGTTTCCTGGAAATTAAAAGCAAGTTCAACTTGTTTTATGTATGTTTTTGTATTAAGAAGATAAAAAAGTGAGATGACAACTTTTTTGCAAACTCCTTAAATAAAACGACTGTGTTTTTTTAAGTTTGATTTCTCTGAAATTTTGCTACATTTTGATGAAAAATGTTTGTGGTTAGCTTTTTCCTTTTTTTTCATATTTCAAATTTATTCAACAAGTAAACAACCCACTTTTCCTGGATACGCAATGTAAATATCTTATGTAATCTCTTTCCATTAACTATTTTACATCATTTTCCATTGTACTTTTTTAGTTAGTAATGTTTATTTTAGTAAGACCGTTAATTTAACTATAAAAAAACTATTTTCTTGTTCAGAATATTTATTTTTAGGTACTTAAATTTAAATACCATACGTGTTTAATTTATGACTATTTTTATTAATGAGATGCACAAACATAATTGTTGCAATACACTTTTAGTTGTCGGACGTCACCAACTTTTTATTGTAATTATCAAAAAAAATAGTCATTAATTAAACAAGTATAGTATTTAAATTTAAATACCACACTTGTTTAATTAATTATGATACGCACAAACAAATTTAATTTTATTTGTGATACGCACAAACACAATTGTTACAATACACTTGTAGTGTCGGACGCCACAAACTTTGTATTGTAATTATCAAAGTGACCCAAATACATCCTTATCTTCGTTATCATGGTTTTTTATATGACATGTCCCTTTAACAAAAAAGTGCCCATGGAAATTTGTAAACCACTAACGGCTAGTTACGCGGAAAATGTGGTTTTATTTGTTTAATTTTAAACGTTTATCAACTCGTTTTTACGCAACGCATTTCTAAGCAGTGTTCAATTTATTAAAATTTATTCGATTTTACACTATATATTATTAGAATATATCTAGATAATATATTAAAACTGCAAATGCCCAAAAATGGGTAAAGCGGTTGTCCCGTGGATCCGCATATATCGGTAAGCAATCGACTTTAACTGAAGACCGTGTGCAGAAAATTCCCACAATGGCTGCGAAAGCAAACCGCAGAGAAGTCCACTTTTCTGCACAGTGTCTTCGGTTTATAGTCCAGTCAGTGGGGAGTTTTACCTTGCAAAAGGTTAGGTAGTAGCGATTTTGATATATGTTGTTAAGATTGGGACTCTAAAGAAAAAAAAAAGTTTTCGACCTTGGGAGGGTCGAGCTCGATCCGCCATCTTGGATTAAAGGTGCCAAAATTTGTTTTTTTTTAAATAATTGTGAAGTGGTCGTTTTTACAACCAAATTGTTGAACGCAAACTTAAAGACAACTAAATTACCTACATTTTTTGTAGAAAGTTTTTTTTTGTAAGTCTAATAGGTAACGAGTTACAGTGGCGGAAATGTGAATATTTTTCAAAAAAGTGATGAAATTCCCAACTTTGTAATTTTTGCGGGTTATTCATTACATAATTATAATAATTTTGTTAACTCATTTCCACACCACCATGAGGTAGAGAACATTGCGCATTTTTTTTATTGTGGTATCCCCAGTAGGTCAACTCCACAGATATACCAGCGTTATGCTACAGTAAATTATGTTACATTACTGTGAATTATGTTACTATAAATTATGTTACTTAATAACAGTCTTCGTCATCAATGTCATCATCTAACTCATTGCCTGTGATATTTGGGCTTCCATTGACAAAATCTCTTCTTCTTCGTCCTCGACATCGATGTGAACCTCTGGCGAATTTCGGCATGTTTGACCATTACAGCACCCACATACAATAGAACACTTCAATCCAGCTTTCCTGCAGCCACATGCAACGCCGCATCCTTTTTTACAATTGCATGAAATAAATTTTAATAAAGTCTCGGGTGCTGGTTTCTTTGTCATTCTTACTGGAACAAGCCCGTTGATGTCACGTTTCCAGGCCCAGTTTTCTGGATTTTTTTGGATTCCATACCATTTTTGGACTTGATGATACGTTCTAAATGCATGGTACCGTGTAGCGTCGTTCGTTAGTGGCAAAGAGGCAAGATTGAATTTGATTTTTGTTGTCGACTTTGCGAAACGTTTGTAGAGGACTTCTTCCAAGGTTTCCTTATCCATGTCACCCCCGTATAAAGCAACAAGAAAGCGTGTTCCTGCAACTGCTATTTTTCTGGTGTTGCATCATGTTGTTTGAAGATTCTTATCATGGCATTGAGTCTTGTGTCGTTTTGCACAAGCGAACAAAATTTATTTTTTCCTTGGTTGAAGAAGGACGATGTTGTATCGCAGCCGCTAAAGGCATGAAGAAACAGAATATTCTCAGCCGCCTCTTTGTATTTCACACTATTCGCGGGATACAATCTTTCAAAAGTTTTGCCTCTACCGGGTTTGCGAAGATATATACTATTTTGTTGTGGTGCTAATGCTGTCATGATGTCAGCAGAACTAGGAGATCAACGTCTTCGCCAATAATGAAAACAGCGTCATATGATGAACACAAGGAAATCGCAGTATTGACAATCAACTCATCAGCATCTTCTTCAGCCTGCTTAACTGTAAAATCATCCTGTATAAATTGCTTTGTAAGCATCGAAATCAGACGGACTTTGTTATTTTCATTGGCTAAAAATCGTTCTTGTGAAACTTGAACTGGCATTATTTCATCGAAAAGAACATCTGCAGACATGTGCTTCTTCGATCGGCGAAGTCTTTCTGCGGTTTTCGTATTTTTTTCACCATCATCAAGCGGATATCCATCGAAAACAATGACTGCATATGATCCATAGTGATTTCTTACATAGTGAACGTACTTCTCGCAAATTGACCCAAAATAATCATTCCGATTCCATACAACTTTATGTAAAAGATATCCTCCATCTACAACATTAATTTTGCTACCTTCAAGTTGCACGCCTTCTGGAAGTTGTTCGAAAACACCATAAAATGATGATTTCGTACCTTTGCGCACGAGCACACTGAGTGACCGAGCATCCAGGCAACGTCCTGTAACCACCCCGACTCAATCAGTGTTGCCAAGTCAGCTGTAGACTAGGATCCCACTATAACAAATCAACGTCATCGAGCACACGGATGATGCTATATAAGTATATTGTAACGTAGAAATACGTTAAAATGATATTGTGTAATATGTTCGTACAAAATTTATCAAGAAAACTGGAGTTTTACAATTTTTTGTCAAAATTTTCTTCTTTCAACCGCTGTAACTCGTTACCTATTAGACTTACAAAAAAAAACTTTCTACAAAAAATGTAGGTAATTTAGTTTTCTTTAAGTTTGCGTTCAACAATTTGGTTGTAAAAACTACCACTTCACAATTATTTTGAAAAAAACAAATTTTGGCACCTTCAATCCAAGATGGCGGATCGAGCTCGACCCTCCCAAGGTCGAAAACTTTTTTTTTTCTTTAGAGTCCCAATCTTAACAACATATGTGAAAATCGCTACTACCTAACCTTTTGCAAGGTGGAGCCCTTTTTTATCCCCCACTGACTGGACTATTATGTCGATTGCTTGACGATACCGACCCAGTGGGACGACGGGCAAAAAGTTCGAAATCAAAGCTTTTACATAAGTAAGGTTAAGTTTTTTTTTACTTTTCCATTTCGGACGTTTACGCAACCACTACGGTAAATAATGCCAAGTATACCCTTATTAAGTTTTAAAACTGGGAAGAGCTCCTCTTGGCAAATCTTTTGATGTATCGTAATGTATGGTTTTCGTACTTGTTTCCGTTTAGTACCGGGCGATTGATATGTTCTAACTTTATCAAACACGCCATTAAATAAAGTAATCACAAATTTTATAACAGTGTAATTCCCAGTTAAGATCACTGGACTGCAAACGACCTGAACACTTCACAGTCTGACAAATAGATAAATGACGCGTGATCGACACTTTCTAACTTTACCGAACACGCCATTCAATTAATTAATAATAAATGTTTTAAAATTATAATTCCCAGTTAAGATCATTGGACTGCAAGTGACCAGAACGCTTCACGGTCTGACAAATGAAAGAGAAATAGATAAATGACGCGTGATCTCATTTTTTTTCAACCATTCATCTATAATTTATATTCTGGAGTAACAAATAAAGCATGTCAACCCGTCATCCGGGTTCCAACGATCGCAATCTTTCTTTTATGATTGAAAATCTATAAAACAGGTCGGACCCATTTTTGCACAGTTTTTTGTTAATCTGTTTCGACGCCTGAATTCACTGTGAACGGAAAAAGCAATTACACACACAAACTCTGATAAAAAGAGTAAAAATATTATTCAATACTAGTTCAAATATAATAATGGAGTTCTAAAACAAACCACAAACAATAATCGTACGCATAACACGCAGAGTTTGCGGTTACGTGTAATCGGCACAAAAAGCCCTGCTTCTGGGAGACTGGTATAATTCTGGCTTCGACGGAGCCTCCGTGTCTGACCTGATCATCCAAGGCTAAACTGATTACTTACTTACTAGGAAAATACTTCCGTTGAAGGAAACAAGATAATCGTTTTCAATATTTTAGTAGTAGATAATCAGAAACGACCGGATCTTTGATATCCTCTTAGCAAGGTATGGAAGATAGATTTCTTTTGAGATTGAAAACCGTTTAGCTCTGACAGTAAAATGTGTCTCTCTCATGAAATTTGTTTTGTTTTTTTTTGTCAACCTAATCTGCTTGCAAATCCAATTATATCTTCAGATGTGACCAAATATTTGTTTATCTGTCAAAATATAGGTCAAGTTGCAATAATACTTTCATTTGTTCCAATTTAAACTGAACCGGCTAGTAGTCGAGAGGTCCCAAGCGTCAAATTTGCACCTTGATCCCGCGGATTCTAACTTCTGCTCCATCATTACAAATACATAACTGTGTTAAATAACAGAGATGTATTTTTTGTAATTTTCGGAGCATACTTTGCATTTTTTTTCTATTGTGGCATTTTCATATAATTACTTTTCAACTCAGCATCTGAACAAAGATGATCTTAAAAAAACACACATTTTTAAGAGAATAATAACTGTTCACAAAATATAATATGTTATGTCGGTATAAATTAGGAATGGGGAGTATGGAGATTTCAAATACCTAAGTCGGGTAGTAGCTAATATCTGAAAAAAAACGACTATAATATTGGTGACTGGATAACACATCACAATGACGATTCAATATACCTTTAAAAGGTCATGAAAAGTGATGAAAGATAAACGAGGTTAAATAGGTTAGGTTAGGTTAGGTTAGGTATTGCGTAATCACTTTGAAAAGGTGTGTTGAATTGTCACAGTGTTGATTGTTAAAATATAATATTATTATTTTTATATTTAGTGGAGACTTATTTCTACCTACTTGTTTTTATATTTAGTAGAGACTTATTTGTACCTACTTGTTTTTATATTTAGTAGAGACTTATTTCTACCTACTTGTTTTTTATATTTAGTAGAGACTTATTTGTACCTACTTGTTTTTATATTTAGTAGAGACTTATTTCTACCTACTTGTTTTTTATATTTAGTAGAGACTTATTTGTACCTACTTGTTTTTATATTTAGTAGAGACTTATTTCTACCTACTTGTTTTTTATATTTAGTAGAGACTTATTTGTACCTACTTGTTTTTATATTTAGTAGAGACTTATTTCTACCTACTTGTTTTTTATATTTAGTAGAGACTTATTTCTACCTACTTGTTTTTTAAATTTAGTAGATACTTATTTTTACCTACTTGTTTTTATAAAGATTTATGTTTTATTTAAAATTGATAATGGGAAATTCCCAGCTTTGTTTTGGTCATGACCAATCATTATTATTCGACGCCAATGTTTTAAAAAGTTGCTATCAAAGTAATGTTTTCTCAGGAAAAAAATTTTTTTTTTTTTTTTGCTCCGTTATCATAAGTCATGTTTTTTTAGACGTTTTGCTGTAAATTTTGAACTAACGTCCAATAAAGACCTGTCTTAACACTTCTAGGAATTATTTCTGTAAACTTAATTCTGTTTTTAAATAAAATTATTAGATAATGTATATACAGAAAAACATGTTGTGCTTTTATGACGAAATACACTATAAATGTGAAATGTTTGTATCAGTATACAAGAAATACTAAAAATAATATTATACACGGTGTCCATTGGGATAGGTGATATATTAGAAAGTTACTGAAGGATTACCAATGATTTGAAGGGATTTTTAATAAATAGCAATACTCACTTTTCTCCGTGTGATGGGTGCTATCGAAAGCAACTCGCAAATAATTTTTCTGCGTTAAGTAAATATATTTTTTTATCCTTTTCTAAGGGCATCTCATGAAGGACGCATTCAACATACAGTTTTTGTTTTGCAGCTTTTGAATTAATTGAGATCGAATTGATTATTTAAATAAACAATTGAATGACTCAGTGCTCGTTTTATATGGATAATTTACCTACCGCACGAATCACCCATGTATATCTATGCATTACCCGAGAGAAGGGAGATATGTTTTATCAAAACTTCTGACGTCTGTAAATGAAGTAATCTAGCGTAATCAAAGTAAGTACTAATTCGTCACGATAATACGTCATTCAGTTCTTACACCTTGTTATCCTTGGACAATATTACATATAAATGAGGTCTCATCATTAATCCACTAGTTTTACTAGTTAGTTATGTCATAGATAAATATATACATCGATTAACCGTTGACACAACACTAGGAAATAATCCTGAAATCATGGATATTAGAAGAAAAAAAAACACAAGAAAAAAGGTGAAAAAATCTGCTCTAACCACTGAGCTGTCGCATCAACCGTCATTGCATTGGTTAGTTCAAAGGCCTGAATAGCAGAGAGAACAGAGTTCAATTCTCGGACGCGCTAATAATTTATTATATACATCTATTTGATTCTCACTTTTGTTTTCAGTAATGAGTGCATGCAAATCTTGGAAGCAGAAATTAACCCACTTCACGACATCCGATCGAGCTGAAACTCTGCAGATAGACTCGTTGTCGATGACAATGCATTCTTTCAATTTAATCATCGACACACACACAGATATATAAGCATTTCTCTAAAATTGGAAGACATTTATAGACAGCAGTTAATATACATAATAAATGTTGGTCATTCCAATCGGCATTTGACGAGGTCCTCGTCAGTCGACGCCAGTCTCTGGGAAGGTAGGTTCAATCCTCAGCCAAACAATTTTTTTATGAGAATTTTTTTAATAGATGTATTATAGTTTAAAATCTTTGTTTTAAATGGGATAATTTTCTTGTTGCTAACCCTAAATACACTTTTGATACGTACTATACGAACAATGAATACTTTTATAATACGTACCATGCGAACACTAAATACACTTATAATACGTAGGTACTATGCGAACACTAAATACACTTATAATACGTACTATGCGAACACTGAATACACTTATAATACGTACTATGCGAACACTGAATACACTTATAATACGTACCATGCGAACACTAAATACACTTATAATACGTACTATGCGAACACTAAATACACTTATAATAGTACCATGCGAACACAAAATACACTTATAATACGTACTATGCGAACACTAAATACACTTTAATAGTACCATGCGAACACAAAATACACTTATAATACGTACTATGCGAACACTAAATACACTCATAATACTACCATGCGAACACAAAATACACTTATAATCGTACTATGCGAACACTAAATACACATAAAATACATACCTACGATTTAACGATTATATATAAGTAGTTTTGACAGGTATGAATTTTAATGAAGAATTGTTTAATAACTATACAGATAAAAAATTAAACTGAATCAAATTAAAATTAAATTAAACGAATGCAAAGAACAGATCTTTGTATGTAAATTTTGTCTGGTACATAATTTGTTTTGTTAATTTGCAAAAGAACGGATGTAACATTGTAATTTATTGCTAAAATTTGTAGTTGATCAGCAGGTACGAGTACATTTTGAAAATGTTTTAAATTTTATTTGAAAACATTTTCAAACGGTGTAGTATTTATATTTTATTTAAGATGTACAGGTTTACATGTACGATATATATGAACTACCCAACGTATACCGGGCGTTTCAGTTTTGAATTCTAGTAATCTGGGTGTAATAAATAATAATCATGATTGGATCATTTGTATAGCGCCTTTTTTGTGAGAAAATCACCATTAGGGCCCTCAACAACTCAATTTATACATTTAAACTATTCCTATCACTAAGATTTATAACTTGTTACTATTGGCTTATAACTAAGATTAATAGTTGGTAACTTACAATTTAGACTTTTAACTAAGATTAATGCCTAGTGATTAACAACTAAGACTTATAACTAGTGACTTAAAACTATACTTTTTCGACCGAGTAGGTATTTACACAATACTGCTATAATATTAACTGCAACTACGGCTTAAATCATTGATGTATTATATTTAGATGAGACATGAAGCGAAAGAATATGTTCCGCTCTTTTACCTCCAACTGACCTCCAACTCTTCCAACGCTCTAACTAGAACTACTAAATCTGGTCTACGCGCACCGCTTATCGCGTTCTAATAGTGGAACAAGGTTCGAAGAGATATTAGTACGCAGTAGCGCCTCTAATTATTGCTCCATGACTTAAACTAGAGATTTACAACAAATAAACTTATTTAATTTGACAAATACATATGTATTTATTCCCGTGGTAAGATATAAAAATATTTTTAAAAAAATTACGCATAAATGGTTATTACATTAAAGTGGGCAGTAAAAGGAAAAGGTAAATCCCCTGGAATGAGCAATGGAAAACCAATGAAAAAAATGTCATTATTCTGGATACGACAAGGTGAAAAGGCGCGTCTTTACTCTGAACTCAGATGAGCTGTTGATCTTTCGTAAATGTGAAGGGAGTTTGTTCCAAGCTGAGTAAACAGTAACTTTTTACAATCGCAGTAGTTTTTCGGGTGGAAATTGTAAAACTTATAATTTTGATATCAAAATACCATTGTAAAATTGTACCTATTAACTCCCACCTATGTTTTGTAAGTTCCTCTCGTCCTACAATGAGTTTTGTAACTCATCAGGATTGCTCTGACGACGCGACTCTTAGAGTAGGTATCCATCGTCCACTGCAAAGAGGTGCAAATGCACTTACTATTTGTTTTTTCAACAGCAAAAAAGGTATTTTAAACTGCCGGACTTGGAACCCGCAATCGTGGGGTTTCGTAAACTTCATTTACCCACTATTCTGATGCGTATGTTATAAAAAAGCAAATAAACAAGCACCCATCGTACGAAGACTTTACGTTATGCCAAAAACGTGTGGCAGAAGAAATACATACATTAAGAGGAACGGCTGCGCGGTCTTCTACATGCACAATGTAAATTTGGATTTGAGGACAAAATACTAGACTAATTGAATAATTTTAATCATAACCGGATGCTAAAAAAAAAACTTTGCGATATGAGATTTTTCTAATTTGTTTAATTTAAAAAGTCGAAACCAACCCTCATCCCGCAACTAACCCTCATCCTGCAACTATGCTAAAAAAACAAATCCCCATCCTGTAACTATGCTAAAAAAATCAAACCCTCATCCTGCAAATATGCTAATAAACAAATCCTCATCCTGCAACTATGCTAAAAAACAAATCCTCATCCTGCAACTATGCTAATAAATAAGCAATGAAAACAATATTTAATGAAATATCTCTTCGTGTTGATACTATTTTAAAAGAGGAATGATCCTGCCAACTGGTAAAAACACCCATTAAAATACACCTGAAGGAACTAAGGAAAACATTAAATCCCTACCACTCAGCAAGGAGCTGGTCCCATCTGAAATATCACTATGTTAATATGAATGGAGACCAGACAATATGACGTGTTGGTTAGTTTTCAAATCAACACATTGTCCTGCTAATGATCCTAACATTGGATTATCTAAACAAGGCATTAACTGAACTAATGTTTACATTGTACATTGTCTACCCCTTGGGGTTTTCATTTCTCGGTAATCCGGAACAGTGTATTTACCAAGGGATTAAGGGTACCCCGATAGTCTTTTGTGTGTATCCGTGCGATCTGCAAGTATGGTAGATTCCCATGTAGGTAGCTTCTGTCATTGCGGATTAATATTTAGCCAAAAAAATTACAAACGTGTGCCAGAGGAAATACGCACATTAAAATGAATGGTTGCTTTGGCTTTTTCTCACAAAACGTAAATTTAGATTGGAGGCCAAAATACTTGACTAAACTGAAAAATTATTTTTTCAATCAAAAGTTGTAGCAAAAATTTAGTAAGAGTATATGCTCTTTTATTTATTTGTGTTTTAAATTATTGAATATAGGCCATTAAAGAATACATTTTTTCATGTTATTTGAGGCTACTTTGACAATTTTATGAGAGTAAACAGTAACTTTTTACAGTAACAGTAGTTTTTCGGGTGGAAATTTTAAATACACGTACGTCAAATTTGTGTTCCGGTGAAAATTGGTCGTTTTTAATTCAAATTTTAAAACCATCAATACGCATTTTTTGAAATATTTTGTTTCATTATATTTACATTTTATGAAAGGCAACATTAATTTTGTAAATAATTATCATTAATTCAAAAATAATTGTAAAGTTACTGTAAGTTGCATAAAATCAATTTCTTTAAATGCCTATTTTTATAATTAGAAACACAATTTTTTTTTTTTTTAGATATCGTACTAGATACCCAGTAGTTACATATTTGAATAAAAAATATTATTCAGTTTGTTTGGTTATTTTAACCTCAAATCCCAATTTAACTTTTGTACGAAAAAGGCCATGCAGCCATTCCTCTTAAAAAAATTCTCCACGTAAAAAAAAACATTCTGAAAACGTGTTTTTCGAGAGGACTGTTTTCCCATAAATATTTATTCTATGATTTAAAGAAAGCAGGTCGAGGAGCAAATTCATCTTATGTATCTAAGTATGTAACCTCTTGACCGGACAGGATTATAATATTTGGTCATTTGAAAAAAGCAACTCAAGGAATGACGACATATTTTGTAAAGATATTTATAAAACTGAACTGTGAATACACCATCCATTACCTTATCGTTGTGTCATCTTGACTCGGCTTGATCTTTGTTGGACCCTATCTCAATGCTACTCTAACGATGAGCAAGTTTATTTTTACTGCACTACAAACGAAATCAACAGTCTCAAAATTCGAATAGCTGAATGTAAAATTGATTTTCTCGGAGCGGCCACAAACAAACGCCAAAATTTAAGTTAAAATTCAACAATTTCTATTTTTGGCAGCGATGTGATTCCGAAATCATCAGTCAATTCTTGTGTTAATTTGTATTTGGACTTTTCGCTAAAAGTTCTATAAATAGGTTAAGTCCTGGGTTATTTCACCTAAGGCAACTCAAGTCAATCCGTAGAAATCATTCTACAGAGGAATCAAAACTACTCATCAACTTATGTAAAGTCTCGCGTGACATCAATTACTATAACAGAATTTACGCCAGCCTTCCAAAATATCAACCTTCAAAATATCAGCCATCCAAAACAACAGACTTCAAGCCGCGTTTAACGCAGCAGCAAGGCTCATCGCCAGGGTCTCTAAGTATTCGCACATTTCAGAACATCTTCAATAGCTCAGTGCCCTGAAAAAAATTAGTTCAAATTGTGCTGTGTTTTGTTTAAATCCATCAATGCAATGGTCCCACCTTACGTGACCCAACTATGCGTTCCAGAAAACATTGGTCTATGGCAGTCAACTTTTGGCAGGCAACAACTTCAGGAGGATGGTGGAACCCAAGTGTAACAAACTGATACTTTCCAAGTATCAGTTCCTAAAGCTTGGACTAAACTTCCTCTTTCGGTACAAACCAAAACCATTTTAGATTTTTGTATCCTGACATTCAATATTACTGAAAGTGCTCTTCGCGTAGTGCTTATATAACTTCTGCACTCTATCTTGTTGGATTAATATTACATATTCTATGCTTTTCACCTTAATCCATTTCTTATTGAGTGACGAATCACATTTAGGTAGATAAATTATAATCTGATCCCTGTAATTTACTACCCATTGCAAAAAATACTGTTCCTTTTCTTAAAACGAACTATAAAGAACATTATCATCAAGAAATTTCTGAAGATTCTTATGTTTTTGTGCAATATGATGAAAGTTTTATTATATTAAATCAAATAAAACACTTTGTTTCAAAAAAAAAAAAAAAAAAAAAAAAAAAAAAAAAAAAAAAAAAAAAAAAAAAAAAAAAAAAAAAAAAAAAAAAAAAAAAAAGAAAGTTTTATTGTTTAGCTTTGATAGATTACTAGTGACATATTTTTTTTAGTTGTTGAGATGGTATACTTTTTTTATTTATAACTAGACGTCTAATGAAAATAATTTTTAGTCTTCCATATAAGGAACAAAAAATCTTGGTAATTTATTTCGTCTTTCAGAACAATTACTTATAATAGGGTCTTATTTTTTCTACAATGTGAATCGTTCTGTGAAAATAATTTAAATAAATACCGGTATTGAAAAACAGCATAAAATGCAATATGCAGTATTTCCTCTGCGTGCAAAACTGTATGTAAAATTGTATGTCAACTGCGTGCAAAACTGTCTGTAAAATAGTATGTCTTCTGCGTACAAAACTGTATGTAAAAAAGTATGTCTTCTGCGTGCAAAACTGTATGTAAAATAGTATCTCCTCTGCGTGTTAAACTGTTTATACAATAGTATTTCCTCTGCGTGCAAAACTGTAAAATAGTTTGTCCTCTGCATTCAAAACTGTTTGCAAAAGATTATGTCCTCTGCTTGCAAAACTATATTTAAAATAGTATCTCCTCTGCATGTAAAACTGTAATTACTATAGTATGTTGTCTGCGTGCAAAACTGTATGTAAAATTATGTGTCGTCTGCGTGCAAAACTGTATGTAAAATAGAATCTCCTCTGCGTGTAAAACTGTATATACAATAGTATTTCCTCTGCGTGCAAAACTGTAAAATGGTTTTTCCTCTGCGTTCAAAACTGTATGTAAAAGATTATGTCCTCTGCTTGCAAAACTATATTTAAAATAGTATCTTCTCTGCGTGTAAAACTGTAAATACAATAGTTTGTCCTCTGCGTGCAAAACTGTATGTAAAATTTTGTGATAAATACTAAAGTAACCTGCCAAGTTATGGTCTTACACAATATTTTTTTATCTATCTGTCCATAATATAAATAAAATGTACGTTTTTATGCATTTTGTGCTGATTGGCGATACTTTATACATTTATAGTTTTTTATGTTATTGACCGATGACCTAATGGATGCAATCTGTTAGCCTGAAGTTAAACATTGTTATAATTGATTGACTATGGTTAGTTGTAGAATAGAGCTTTGTAAATAATGAGCGCCCTTGAGATAATTTTTCGCAAAAACAGCAATATACAATCATTGAAATATTATTATTATTATTATATGGCAGCTAAAATAATATTGATTTACTGCTCAAAATATATTCTGGATATTTATGTTTGACATTTTCCTGTTGATTGCTCAAGTATTAACATTTGATCTTATTCTCAGTAAGTTATCTCAGTAACATTATTTCTCAACTAGGTTAGAGTTAGGTTTTGTACATTAAAGATTATCAAATAATTGCGTAAAAGTGTTCTAAATATAAACATTGATTAATTTTGATTACTGATCTAAACTAATTAATATTTAATAACAGTCCTCCTAAAAGCAAGGCCCCGAAAATATCCTACATATGTAGCAAATACTAAAAGAAAAGCACTACATTAACATTCAATAAGGACCAAATTATGAAAGAACATCTTTAACTGAATTTCATTTCATCCACCTTACTTAAAAATATTAGACAATATACCAGACCCGTGAAAATTCACAAATAGTCTGAATTCTCGACAAACAAATTCCAGTTTTTCAAAAAGGCAATTAATTTATTTTTTCTTTAAAATATTTTTTTTTATTGGTGCCCTTTTTTACTCATTTAAAGTACGCTCTAGCGTGTTTAAATCGCACTTTATGGAACGCGCGTTTTTTAAAGTTACCATGGCAACATCAACAAATCAACAAAATGTGAAGTCTAAATGTCAACTTTTAACTATAAATCCAACTAATAATCTTATGTGACAGATTGCAAATTAATGTTTTTTTTTTCATTTCCATGACAACAAGATATTGTGATGTCACATCACGAATTCATTAATAGTTCTTATTTCCAAATTTTTAATAATAATATCAATATTTATGTTTTCAAAATGTACCAATAAAAAAAAATAGCGTAAAGTATTCGTGGATAACTGGTCTTTAAAACACTTGCTTTATTTCGAGCACTCGGCTACGCCGTCGTGCTCGAAAAATCGCGCGTGTTTTAAAGACCTGTTTATCCACTTATACTTTAATATACTAATATTACAGGAAGGTACTTTATCGCTTTTCTGAATTCTCCAAAGAAACACTAAAATTCAAATCAAAAGTTCTAGAATTCATTGAACCGGAGTTTTGGACAGACAGAGTTATAATTGAATATAATCAGTTTTTTTTAAATTTAAACTGCAATATACTTAATTTTGGACAAGGAAAAATATATTTAAGTTGAATTTCTTTACAATTTTAATTTAAATATTAATTTCATATTTTTACTCTAACCTTGACTTTTTTATACATTGTCGAAAAAAAAAACGATTGTCAGGGGAACTATCAATAGAATCGAAAAAGAATGGCACGATCAAGCATTTTAAATACTTGTATCTGGTAATATCAACAATTAGTATAAGAAAATACTTTGTATGAATGTGAATCAAGCAAATGAGTTAGTCTCAAGAGAGATCTATTATTTATTGTTTGTTTACAGTTTATCCCTGAAAGACATCGGACTAAAAATACAACTAAATAAACATCAATTGACTTTTAAAAAATATTTCTTCTAAAAAAATTTACTTGGTCGTGCCAGTACATGGCGTGTCAAATCAAATTTCCACAGTATTTTGTCAGTTCTTGTACAAAAACAAGTTTTGCGGCCTGATGGAATATTACGGAAAAACATTTTTTATAAATTAGTTACTTATAATATGTTTAAATTTGAGATAAACAGGTTTAGCAATATTTTTTATAAGTTGTTGGCATTTCATTTCGACACTCGAATCATCTTTTCCTGTGTATAACTACATATCTATGAATATTGAAATATTCGTTTAGATTTCTAATTAAAAACGCATTATCCTACGGAATTGATTCACAATAAAAGTATTTATTAATACTTGATACCAATAAAATTTTAAGATGACTAAATATTACATTAATTAGACGAAACTTCCTCTACTTACAACAATAGAAAATTATTTACTTTACTGTCTATCAATCTATCATTGAGTATGGAATCATAGCATGGGGTGGCACTTCATCTGCACTAGACCCAATCATAAAAGCACATAAAACCATCATCAAAATAATCCTTAGGCTACCTCTAATTACAGACTCGAACTAATCTTTAGTATAATGAATGTGTTTGACGTTCGGCAGATATACGCAAAGCAATCATACAAACATACATAAATACTACACAAAAATTTTAAATGGTTGCTGTACTCGAAACAATAACAAAGATTTCTCCAAATTCCTGTAATGCATATTACTTTCGCTAAAAGAAATTTTAGGTACATTGCAAAAAGATTGTACAACACTCTTTCACATAATATAAAATTTTTCAAAAAGATCGTTATAATTTGGATCAAAAGAAAAAATAATAGGGCCTTTACCGGTGCCCTCACCCAAATTTGAAACTATTGATCCAGCAAAAAATATTAGCAATAATATTATTATATAAGCTTAGGTATATTCATATGTATTTATATGAAATTTTAGCGATGACTTAAATGTATTTAAATTAACTTTTAGCGTTGACTTAAATGTATTTAAATTAACTTTTAGCGTTGACTTAAATTAACTTTTAGCGTTGACTTAAATGTATTTAAATTAACTTTGTGTTGACTGCGTCAACACAGGCTAGCCGCTAGCCTAGTGAGGCAGGTTATCATAAATAAACCCAGGTTATGAGAAACCTCAACTATGTCTATTTGTTAACATGTTATAATTACATTCTTTTATTATATTTACATTCTTAGTTATAATAACATTTTTTTAAATTATTAGTATTATTATTATTATTTTACTTTTAAATACTGAATTAAATATTAAGAAAATTACACATCTAGGGAGTTAATTCGTTTCAACTAAATCTGTAGAAAATACTAATAAATAGCTTTTTAAAACAATAAAACATTCAACGATTCACCTCATTTGGTAGAATATATTACATATGTGTACAAGCTTGTTCATATACTATTCTGTGAACTGATAACTAAAAAAATATATTTAATAAATATAAATTCACATTTTTTTGTATATCTTGGACATTATGTAACTATGTCGAGACAGTTTTATTTTATTTTCGAATGTAAATTTGTTACTATTTTTTTATTTTTTTTTACCGGTTTCGACAGAACCGTGTCATTAACTAGCTAATTATACAAGTATAGAAAGATTAGATTCTACTAGGTGGGTGGTGTGATTCGGGGGGTGGGGGAAGGGGGCGAGAAAGGTGGGAGGAGTTACCATGCAGGGAATTATTTTTTTAACTAAATTTATTTTTTAATTATTTATTTTTGTTAATTTGTAAGGTTTCTAAAGCGCACAAATTGAAAAATGTACTAACGTTTAAATATTTTTGCTTTGTTGAAGCTATGGCCTGTCTCTATTAAATCGTTAGCAAACTCTGAATAGTTATTTTTTCTTAAACAGATTTCTCTCTGATTTACGTATCGGTACTAGAAACCGGTTAGAAAAAGGTAGCAAAGTAAACAAAATTTAAGTAACAAATGTACATTGGAAAATAACATTTAATAAAACATAAATGTTTACAAATTCAGCCGCAAAACTCGAAAAATAGTCCACCGATATCGCTGAAAATTTCAAAGTTTGTTCTTATTAGTGCCAGAAGTGTTTAGAGAGAGTCGAATGGTACCAAAAGTCGGGGACGCCCGAGGAATACTTAACGCAATATTTCTGCACTAGAATGAGAAACTGATTCGATTTAATTCATTTATGTATTCTCTATGATGTTATGTAGTTTTTTCAACATTAACATAGTGATATACGGTAATGAATGGCAGAAGATGTTGGAGATGCCCTAGTAGTAGCGAAATCATTGTTGGGTTCACTAGTTAATTTTAAAACAATATAGTTTCTACGATAATATTTTTTCTGATTTGATTGATTGTATCACAAGCTTCAGTGATATGGAAGCATTTAAAATCACCTGTTTTCCTTCTTTGGTTAAAATACGAAAAAGCTATTTCCTGATGGGGTTAAAAATTACACAGAGAAAATGTTAAAATATATCTCTGATTAAAAGATACATATGAATATAGCTTCAAGTTCATAGGAAAACTGATTAGCGGAAATATTTATAATTACGGAAAAAATGCATACCATGAAAATAACCCACTGACGTTAAAAATCTATAAATTACAGCACCACAATATGGTATTGAGTTACCTGATAACGAGAAATTTATATTTTAATTATTTTTATGAATATACGTTACCTACCTCTTTTTCTGTTTGAAGGTGTTAAAAGTGAAGCTGATGAAATGTTATTAATATATCTCTGATTAAAAGTATCATCTAAAAATAGCGTCAAATTTACAGGAAAGCTGAACAGCGGAAATATTTCATGTCTAGGAAAACCGAATAACAATGATGAAAATAACCCATTGACGTGGAAAAGACAGGTTAAACCCTACAAATATGACTTGGTAAGAAGGAATCTTTATTTTCATTTTTAAGATAACTACGTGTGAATAAGTATATTTTAGATAAATAAATTACTTAAAGAATAATAATTATCATGAAATGTCTATATAAATATAAAAAAACTTCCGAGAAAAATAAATGCCGCCGACGGGAATTGAGCCCGCAGCCTTCCGATAGCCGGCCGGGGGCACTAACCACTATGCTACGTCGGCTTATTTAAACCGCCAAATAATTTAATAAATATTTTACTCAAAAATTATTGCTTTATTAGATTTTTTCACTTGGAAACAACGAACTTCATTTTTGTAGGAAAATCGATGTTAAATACAAAATCTCCTACTGGGTGGCGTTTTTATTGATTTAGATCAGAGGTTCCCAAACTTTTTTGCCCCGTAGACCACTTGCCAATTTTTTTTTGCCAGCCGAATATTGAATTTTCCTAAAACTATTAACGTCCCATGTAATAATCATTTATTGTTTTAGTAAAAATATTCCCTTCCCTTGCCTGCCCAACAACCGGTTGCGGTATAGTTGCTCTGTCTTTACATTGTGCAGACAGGGGCACCATTGTGAGGTATTACACCAAATTAAAATGAAGCAAGATAATCAATGGGAAATTCTCTCTGTAGCTAGCCCTACAGAACTGCCCCTTAAGTTCTTTGTCAGTTTTTCTTGTCACATAATATCCGATTCTTCAACGTTGCATTTCCATAGCCAAAATGTCCTCAAACTTAGTTTTGAAGTCTGTGTGAAGGGCATTTAAATGTTGAACGTCATTATTACCCTGAACGTTTTTTAAAAACAAGTTGGGGAACTAGGAAAATTCGCGGCTTCCAATGTGCAATGTTTTGCTTGAATATATTAATTCTGACGAGAAAATAAACGTAGACTCTCTTTATATACCTAAATTAACAACTTTACGAAATATAAAAATACAAAGATAAAATAAGTACTTTCTCAGTCTATTATATTTGTGTTAGGTCTATTGTGTCATTTACGGAACTCCTAAATAGTAAATGGGGGTCGGCCCTTTTGTACCCCCATTTGAATCTCGTGGACCCCCAAATTTTTTTATCACTGACATAGACCCCCAGCATGCCGATATAGACCCCTGGGGGTCCATATAGACCACTTTGGGAACCTCTGATTTAGATTATTAAATTTTAACTCACTCACCCTTTTGATCGGTAAGTTTCTCCAAACATCCTCTTTATCAGGTAGATACTAAGTAATGGGTAATAGGTAAGTTCGTCCGGCTAAAATAATGCAAATATCTTGTCCCATTTGAAAATAGCCTAAAAAAAGGCGCTAAACCTTACATAATACGATTTAAAATTGATAATTAACGTTGAACGAAATAGATTTTGGTAAAAAATTGAAAGAGAGTAGTTCAAAATCGAAACATTGCATGAAATGGCCTTAGCCAAGTTTGGTGACCAGATCTGAATAGACAGGTTCTTTCCAACCTTCCTTGGACACTGTTATGCACACGCAGAAAAATGAGCATTTCTGATTTATTAATTCCTGTTAAAAACGTGTTAGCATTCCGTTTACTAACAAACTATTAGTACTTTCATAATACAGGGTTTTCCAATAAGAGTTGTTATTTTGAAATTCAAACGTAAAAGATCAATGGTTTTGTTGTTTGTGTGGCACCTAGAGCCGTCTTGTTGAAAGTAAACGTTTTCCAGATCAATACCATCCAATTCCGGCCATAAAAAATCATCTCTCGATAGCTCAATCTATTCACCGTGACTGTTGCTCCAGCCTCATTTTCGAAAAAGTAAGGCCCAATGACTCCGCCGGACCATAAACCGCACCAAACAGTCACAAGTTTAGGATAGAGAGGCTTTTCAACAATAACTCTTGGGTTTTCCGAGCCCCAGATGCGACAATTTTGCTTGGTAACGAAGCCACCGAGATGGAAATGGGCCTCATCACTCAAAATGATTTGCATTTGATTCACTCAAGTGAATTTTAATCATTTCAATGCGTTGTCAAAGCGTGTATCGTTCCATTTTTATTAATGGCGTAGTTTCTACTTGTCAAATGTCAAAAAATGACAGCTTCAAAAGTAACATCTACCGAAATGGCGGGCTATTCAAAATAACACCTCTTATTGGAAAACCATGTATATCGGAACAAATTTTCATGCAGCTGCGTTTATCATGTTATTACTACTAATAGCTTATTGTCGCAATTTATTATGTACCTTCTCTTGCAAATATAATCAGCTCTGCTTTATTCCAACTGAATAGAATAACTCCATGTACTTACCACCTACCTACCAACTATTTATTAATCGAAATGCAATAATATTTTTTTTTACTACATCCATATCCTTAAATTTATTTACATTTACTGTGTATCTAATTTACTAACTAATATTTTGGTATATTTCATTATCTGTACTTTTATTATCATGCTATGTAAATTTTGTTTATTTCTTACTTTATAAATAAAAACTTCCTTTTTTTTCTTTACCTTATTTATACTGTAATGGCAGTACTCCCCAACTCAAACACGAGAAACGTTTTTCTCTATTGATTTGGGTAGTTACGTTAAACAGAAAACTTTTTATTGTAACTAGTTTTTAGAACCATATGTTTTTCTTCTGTAAATCTGTCATATGAATGTATTTCAAATAAAAAATATGTATTTAAATATAATTTAAATATTAATGACGAAATGTAAAAATATTAGAATTTTTATGAAAACGTTTTCCCAATTCGCCATAAAATATTCATGTTTTATTGATAGTTTATTAAGAAATCTGTCAATTGATTAAAAGAAATCCTGTTAAAATTTTAGTGTATTCATAGTATATCGCAACACGTGTTCTTTCACGTGCGTTTGTCCTGATAGTATACTATGACATCGCCATAAAACAAGTTTTACTGATAGCTTAATAGGAAATATCTCAATTCATTCGTTAAAGGCCTGCAGTCCCGTTTTATATATTGAATTGAGCCGCTATCAATAACATACCTTACGTAGATGGCGATAAGGCTTAAATTCCCGCTTCACACCATCCACCTGTTTTGATTTATGCAAGAAAAAAACCTTGGCAAAAAGTGCCTTTTATTTTATTTTGTGGATGTTCAGGCACAAATATTTAAATGTTTTTCGATCATTTTATAAATAACTTAATTTGCCACATTATACAATAAAACCATAACCGAAAATGGGTTCGTAAGTAGGATATTTTGAACTTTAAAGCAGTTCTCATAGGCCTTATACATTATTTTTTTCTGGGCTTATAAATAGACTTATCTAAAAAATACTCTATTATTTCAAAGGCCGAGATGTATTCTACTCGCAGTATTTAATTAAAGCATCTGAAACATTTCTAGGCGACCAAACTTTCAAACCAAAAACATATGATTTTAAATTATATCGCCTTAAGAGGAATTCGATTAATTTGAAGAGATTTTTAATAAATTTGCAATATTTTATATCAGTAAGTTTCCTCCGTGCCGTCTCTTGTGTGGTATTGACATTTAAAAAAGAAAATGAGACCAAGCGTGAGGAATGGGTTTGTATTCTCTAGAAACAAGCTAGGTCATGAAGATGATAAAAATTCATTGAAAAACAAGTGTTTATTTATTTTGAATAGTCAGTAATTATGTGCTGATTTCTATTTTATTTATCTGACGACAGCATAGCGGTTCTTCGAAGATGCCCACTGTCACGAATCACGGGTGACAACATGAGGTGAATGTGGTTTCACCCAAACGGATTATGGAGGAAGGTTTGATAAACAAGAAACGTTGGAGTTTACCCCCAAGTCCTTTCACCAACAAGTAGCAAAGGATGTTCCCCATACCCGGCGCGGTTGATTTAACCATAATAAGACCGTTAATCCTGTGAAATTTCCAGAACCACCGTTGGGTCGATTCATCTGCCACAGGTAGAGAATTAAAGACACGGGAATTTGCCAAACTGGAATTCGTCATAGGTTTGTCATAAACGTTGGGGAGTGTTTAATATTTCGCACACCTAGTACAAGAATGTCGTAAGTACAAATAATTTATTTTTTTTGGGAAATCCACATAAAAAAATATTTGACTTAGAATGCATGGAGAAAACTTACTGATATAAAATACTGCTAATTTATTAAAAAATCTCTTCAAATTATTCGCATTCTTGTTAAAAACGGGACTGCAGGACTTAAACAAATATATTAAGTCATTTCCTTATAAACTATCCGACACGAATGTGTTATGGTGATATCAATGTATACTCTCAGGACAAACCCAGGTGAAAGAAAACGTGTTCCGATATATTATGAATAAAAATAATTTATTATGAATATATTAAAATTTTGTTTTTGCATGCTATCCCATTTTTAACAAAATTTTAGTAAATCGGCAAATGTAGGTTTGAGCTATAATGTTAATGAAATACTGATTGCTATAAATAATATTTTAATTATTACTATTTTTTGTTTTTGGATTTATTAATAGTTATTTAATAGTTTTGTACTAGGCGTGTGATTACATGCCATCTCTTTTTGTTGTAGGTATATTATTAAACATTTTATTTGATTACTTATTGATTTTTGTATTCCAGAGTAGTTTGTAGATACTATCAGTGTCGCCCAGTGAAAGTCTACCAATATTTCTGTCAAGTAACTGGCATATAATGATAAAATAACAACAACTTGAATAGGACATTCACAGAACTCGCAAATGAACATGTGAATTTCCTATTCAAGTTCTGTTATTATATCATCATTCGCAAGTTACTTGAAAGAACTGGAATAATAACAGAAGTTCAAAAGAACTTTCACAGAACTTGAAACTTAACTTTTAAATTTGAAGAATTGTTCAAATTCTGTAAAACAACCGATCCTAAGGACGGGTTGTTCTTCAAATTGAAAAGTTATTTTTTAATCCTTTCAAAGTTCTTTTTAAGTTCTGTTATTATTTCAGTTCTGTCAAGTAACTGGCCTATAATGATATAATAAAAAAAAAGTGAATGGAACATTCACAGAAATTGAATAGGACATTCGCGAACATTGATATTTGATGAATTGTTCAAATTCTATGAAACCATTTGTCCTAAGGGCTTTCCATTCCAATTTAAACGGAAACAAATGTGCCACCGACTTAATACCTTTGCTTCTAGACCATTTAGCACGCGGTCTGTCTCTCCTAAAGCTTACCATTTAGCACGCGGTCTGTCTCTCCTAAATCTTACCATTTAGCACGCGGTCTGTCTCTCCTAAAGCTTACCATTTAGCACGCGGTCTGTCTCTCCTAAAGCTTACCATTTAGCATGCGGTCTGTCTCTCCTAAAGATTACCATTTAGCATGCGGTCTGTCTCTCCTAAAGTTTACCATTTAGCACTCGGTCTGTCTCTCCTAAAGCTTACCATTTAACACTCAGTCTGTCTCTCCTAAAGCTTACCATTTAGCACTCGGTCTGTCTCTCCTAAAGCTTACCATTTAACACTCAGTCTGTCTCTCCTAAAGCTTACCATTTAGCACGCGGTCTGTCTCCCCTAAAGCTTACCATTTAGCACGCGGTTCCTCTCTCTTACACTTGCCCGAAATTGCATATCGCTATCCCATTTGAATTTCGTATCATAATGAAACACATTTTGTGCGGAAATATTGGCCAAATTGGGCTTATATTTGGATCAAGAAACACGCACACGAGGTACTCCTTATGTTATTCTTTATCCTATGAATTCGACAATGCTCTTGTTATAATAATAGTTATGTTTTTAAATACCTTCATCTTTATCGGGATTTGTCTCAGTTGTTAGCAAGTTAAAATGTTTTTTAATACATCTATTACATTTTACATAGATGTACAAATTTTTGTAAAAAATTTGTTTTTTTTCCGGTTAATTTTTTATTGTTTCAATTTTCAGCTTCAGTTAGTTTGGTTAAAAAAATGTATTTATTAAATTAAATTATTTTCTACCGATCCAGCAAGCAAGGATCTCTTTAAAATGATTTACCCTACCTATTTTGCATAATTATTCAATAATAAAACAACATTAAAAGTGAAAAAATTAAATTTATTTCTGTAAGAATATCTTTCTCGCTAACACGGATTTTTTAACAGTTATTTATTATTAAAACATATTATAAAATAGGCGGTACGAAAAGGTTAAATCTTTTCTTGTTCACTTGTGATATTCTTCACTTCCAGCGTAGCGTTCTGTTCCTTTGGCTCCACAATAACTGGTACTGGCAACTTCGTAACTTCTGGAAAAAACACCTGAATTAATATCAAACTACAAAAATTCAAAATGAATAAGGTCTCAGTAATTTACTACCTAATGCAAAATCAATACAAAATTTTTAACTGTTATAATCTATTTTAAATTTTCGACTTACACGGAGAAAAATTATTGCTTATTTATTCAGAATCTCTTCAAATTATTCGCAATCCGGTTAAAAACGGGATTGCAGGCCCTTACCGCATGAGTTCATAGGTTTCCTTTTAGTAAAATACCAATGTCAAGATGTTACACATGTTCATAAACATTTTCGCGTTTCGTCATTATACATATATCGATGGCCTAGCGCACACATGTGTCAAGTGCAGTTTTAAGTAAAAACAATTTCGTGTTTTGTAAAGCATTTATCAAGATTACTTAATTTGTAATTAGATGATTCGTAGATAAATTATATTACTTATTTCACAGTCATAACCACATTAATTTGGTTGCTTTACATCTTATAATTAACCTGTAGTAATCTTATAAATTGAATTTTCTAATTGCACCTAACACATGGGTGCGCTATGCCATCGATATTATCAAGAGAAACGTAGGTGCATGAACACGTTTCGATATTATTACGAATTAATTGAAAGTTTATCAGGAAACGGCTTTCAACCCTATTTTTAACCGTATTACCAACAATATGAAGAGGTTCTTAATAAATTAGCAATGCTCATTTTTCTCCTTGCAGTTGCACCAACTCTTAGGCCGGCTAGTAGCCAATTTAAATAAGAAAAAAAAATTTGACTCAGGATTAAACCTTCCTCTCCAAGGACTCGAGGCAACTGCGCTAACAACTTCGCCAAATACCAATTGGATAGCACCGACATTTATTTAGAGAAATGCGTATATGTCAGCATGTGTATGCATGATTGACAGTTGAAAAAATGCATTGTCATCGACAACGAGTCCATATGCTGAGTTTCAGCTCGATCGAATGTCGGTAAGTGGGGTAATTTCCACTTTCAAGATTTGCATTAATTTATTCAAATAGATGTATTTAAAACTGGGGAGATGGGCCATCGTTATTAGTATGAAACGCGCACACAAAAGTGTCGGCAACATTCTTCATCCATACTACTGCAATTAGAATCTACGTCCTCGAGAATCTAGTCTTTGATTCTGCTTACACACACCAAACGCATAAAGGTGGAAACACATTATTAAAACCCGACGCGACCCGATGAAACGCGATGCGTGTTGAGTCGAATCAAATGTATTGTTTTCTTATGACCAGAATCACACTATGAACATCCGACGCGACGCCATGTCGGATGTTCATAGTGTGATTCTGGTCATAAGAAAACAATACATTTGATTCGACTCAACACGCATCGCGTTTCATCGGGTCGCGTCGGGTTTTAATAATGTGTTTCCACCTTAACTCTCGTTTATTAGGCGTTTTGATGGTTAGTACATTTTACCATTCGGCTCGCAACCGTGCCACAACTATGGTTGCTTTACTCCACACAAAATTAGATTTATCACAGTAAAAATAAATAGTCCCCATTCATAGAATAAAGAAGAAAAAGAAGTGTCTTCAATACAAATCTGAAGGAAAACAATTGTGCCACTGACTTTGTTAAACGTTTTGGTTCTAGACCATTTAGCACGAAATCTGTCTCTATTACACTTTCCTGAAATTATTGTATATCGCCATTTTGAATTTCGTAATCATTTTAAGACAGTTTTGTATGGAAATTTAAGCCTCGATTAGGTAAAGATTTTGATCACGAAACACGTCCACAGGGCACTTCTTGTGTTATTCTTTATTCGATGACCATACTTCTATTAATTTAAAGTAGGTGTATAAATATAAAATGAAATATACTACTACGTTATCAATAATTATTATTGATTTATACCTACAAACTTTATTGTTGTGATTTCATGTTCAGATTGAAAATATTCCGAAATGTATAGGCTATTAATTATGTTAAGTGATATAGATATTAAAAATATCGACATTTTCAGATAGAATCGAAATGTGTAAAGTTCATTCGATATTTTATTTTATATTTCGATTGTGTCAATTTTTTTGCATTTAGTCAATAAGTATTAACATAAGACGCTAACAAACTAATTTTCATCGATAATTCTATATAATCGATCCAATCGTCCCCAAAAAAGACATGGGTCACAGGGCACGAGAAAAAATATTTTCCTCAGGGCCTCCTAAGTCAAACATTCATTTTTAGTCAAAATAGGAGATCTCACCTGCTCAATAAGTTATGATTACAACACATTGTCAATCCCTTAAAAATAATTGTTTATGAAAATAAACCAAAGCATTGTGATGAAATTATGGGTGTTAATCGGAGATAAACCGGTGATTTTTTTGCTTCAAATTGGTAAGAAGCATTTAATAAAAATATTACAATTATATTTTTAAATCTCTATATTCTCATTGAAATGAGAATTCATGGGTGACGTATTGTATGAATAATTCGGTTATTTCAGAACTAATTAATAAAAACTGGGTTTTTCCTGAAATTTAGGGCATGTTTGGGTTTTCCAGACCAAAATTAGTGTTCCAAGGTTTAATTGTTGTTAACTTAATTGATTACAAAAATAAAATTAGTCAAATTTTTGTTATCCCACTCGGTTACGAAGTTTGAATTTGAAAATATTTTTTAAGAACGTTTAATGAATATTCGCCGATTATGAATAAATCGACATTATTTAAAAAAACTTCTACTACCATCATTATAAGCGGAAGATATTTCTTGTGCAATAATTGAGGACTTAGTTGCAGAAGAATTGAACCCACGACGTGACTAGGTGAGAGACAGATGCATTTATTACCGCTCGGTGGCCGAGTTGACATCGCGTTTGGGTCCCACTCAGGCGTTGTGTGTTCAATTCCTCGGCTGGCTAAGTCCTCCATCACAACACAAGCAACATTTTCAGCTTACTGTGGTGGTAGTAGGAGATTTTCAAATATTGTCAGGTTATTCGTAACCCGGGAATGTTTGTCTCTCTTTAAAAAAGAAATAATTAAAAAAAAAAATTAAATAAAAAATAAAAACAATAATTGTCAACTCAGCCATTAACCAGTCATAGATGATCGTCATAACTCCCTTAAAAAGTAACTATTCCAGCTTTTTAAAGCAAAAATAATAAATTAATTTAAATTTACATAATTCGTAAAGGAATTGTCGGACATTTGGTATCATTGCTAATTTACGGCACTATAATCATTTTTTTGCTTTACCAACCGCACCAACTTAATTCGATTATAATTAAACTTTGTTCTTATATTTATTTCTTGACAAAACCCAAACTACTTAATATTAAAACATAGTTTACCTCGAATGAACTTACCCGATCCGTTAAAATTATTGCTCTTAAATTTCTACTTACCTGTATACGTTCTATTTTTGGATTTTTAAAATAGTGTTTAATTTTCTTAATAATTCTTTCATTCAACTGTTGAACTAAACTCTCAAGCAAAAATGCATCGACAAGGGAATACTATGAGTACATTTCAGAGAAATTAATTATAAATTCTTTTGCCAATTTTTTCATTTCCAGAAGTGGGTAGGTAGGTGATATTAAAAAAAAATTATATCAACACTTAAAAGAAGACACATTACATTTAATGCATCAATTAACCGATATAATTTATGATTTAGTTATGAAAAAAACTGTAGTTGTGTCTTCTTAGATCACTTTGACATATTTCGTATCATCAGAAAAAAGGTTGTAGTTGTGTCTTCTTAGATCACTTTGACATATTTCCTATCATCATCAAAAAAGCAGTAGTTGTGTCTTCTTAGATCACTTTGACATATTTCCTATCATCAGCAAAAAAGTTGTAGTTGTGTCTTCGTAGATCACTTTGAAATATTTCCTATCATCAGCAAAAATGTCTAATAAATTAGAGGGTATAATTCTTAATAATTTTGACACTATATTATTCATCTCATAATGTTTTTGACCACCCTACGAAGAGTAATAAAGAAGAAAATAATCTAATTAATTACATAGAACGTAATAATATTTAAAGTGCCAGACGGAACATAAACAAACCATTTATGTGGATTGGAAATCAATATGAAGCATTTTATTTACAAGAATTTATCCTGGTTAGTTTTCGTTTTGACATTCCTCTATTTCCGATCGTATTCCAAGAAGATGAGTTACGTGCAAACAATGATAAATAGGAAACCAATATATTACATAAAGTAAACGAAGATGTTCTGCGACCCTTTCCTCGTTAGCACATAATTTATCTGTAAGTGTTTCCATATAATAAAAGAAAAAGAAGACACAGCATGGAAACGTGTTGACTCCCACCGAGCTACGACCAAACATCGTGGATATGGCGGAACCAATGAAAGTTATGCGTTTGTTGTGTTGGCTTCAATGGTTCATGGCCCATATTCCTTGTTTCTAATATCTAAACAATTAAACTAAATATTTCAATTATAAGCGAAAGCAAATGCAAGTGCAATGGACTGAAGACTTAGTTGACAGTCGATTGTACCCACAACGTCGGATGTTTTTGTTCGCTCGACTACTAGTTCAAAGTACGGCATGGCTAGCAATGATTTTAATCAATGATCACAGAACCTACACGCAGCCTTTTAAAAATATTATTGTGGTGTGAATAAAAAACAAAGGAATGAAGAGAAATGACAAACACATCCTGCAGTAAATGATAAGAGCCTGTCCTATCCTTATATGTGGTAATACTACAATAACAAAAACATATTTTGACAAATTTATTAAAAAATATTTCAATTCATTTTCAACTTCTCGGACTCCAAATCAATATTCAAAGAGTTGATAAATATGGTTAAAACGTGACTCTAAAATACAATACAGGTATTTTAATATCAGAAGTCAAACAATAGCCTACAACTAATTTATAATTAATTATTTAGTTACATTACTAACGAACGATCATTACATCGAGCTGACTAGGTTATTTTTTAAAACTTTTTCCCATTGACATGAAAAATATGAAACAAAAATATTTTCTTATATTACAGTTTTATTGATGTTGTACGTCTCCGTAGCTCACGGTTGAAATGAAAAAGGGTCCGGAAATACAATATTGAATCCCTGAATATTTCACGATGCCAGATCTCACCACTATCGTAACCAACAGTCTGCTGTTGCACGATGTAAAAAAATAAATTCAATTTTCAATACAGACTCATAAAATTAAATTCGACACAAATAAAAAATGCCGATACATAAAAAAATGCAACACGCTACGAAAAAAGACACTTCAACAATAAAATTGATCTTGAAACCAATTATCTTTTTTATATATTTGCAAACAGCTTTTTTCTTAAACACGGATTTGTAGATAATTGGATAAAACTGGTTATTTTGCCAAATCCCAGATAACCTCCTAAGACCCCGTAAGTAGTTACATTCTAGTGATGATTCCTCAATTTCTGAACAATTATAAGTTGTACCTAGCTTGTAGTTTTGTAACCCCTTGTCACGAAGTAGTTTAATTCCAGTGATTATTCCTCAGGACTCTAAGGATGAATTGTTTCATAGAATTCATCAAATTTCAACATTTATTTTCGGGTTCTGTGAATGTACTATTCAAGTTCTGTTATTATATCATTATAGACCAGTTACTTTAAAGTACTGAAATAATAACAGAACTTGAAAATAACTTTCACAGAACTTGAAAATTAACTTTGAAATTTAAAAAATTGTTCAGCATTCTTAGGACGGGATGTTTGGCAGAATATGAACAATTCTTCAAAATTCAATGTTAAAATTCAAGTTCTGTGAAAGTTCCATTCAAGTTCTGTTGTTATTTTACTATGAACCGGTTATTTCTCAAAACTGAAATAAAACAGAACTTAGAATGGAAATTTTCACAACTTTGAAATTTGATGAATTGTTCAAATTCTGTAAAACCCGTCCTTAGTAATTACTAATTATGACTATGACTAATCATAAGATTAATTTTTGCTTTATTCACATTCATAAATCATACCAAAAATACTATTATATGTTATTATTCCGATTGTTGACATGAACCAACTCAAGTTGCTTTTCGCATGATTTTCTGTCATTCACTTTCGCGTCAAATATTATATTCTTATTCTGAGATAGCACGAAAAATATGTACGACTTTTTTTTTTAAGAAAGACAAACATTCCCGGGTTACAAATAACCTGACAATATTTGAATATCTCCTACTGTTACCACAGTAAGCGGAAAATGTTACTTGTGCTGTGATGGAGGACTTATCCAGCCGAGGAATAGAATACACGCCGCCTGAGTGGGACCGAAACGCGTTACCGACTCAGCCGCTGACCGACCTTTTCAAAAACCTTTTTCAAAACCCTACTTAACTGCATAATAAATAAACAACAGATAAATCGGGGTTTAACGATATCAAATCTTGTTTTTGCCGTCACATGTCATATTCTATGTTTTTGCCGTCACATGTCATATTCAATGTTTTCTCGGTCACATGTCATATTCTATGTTTTCTCGGTCACATGTCATATTCAATGTTTTCTCGGTCACATGTCATATTCTATGTTTTCTCGGTCACATGTCATATTCTATGTTTTCTCGGTCACATGTCATATTCAATGTTTTCTCGGTCACATGTCATATTCTATGTTTTCTCGGTCACATGTCATATTCAATGTTTTCTCGGTCACATGTCATATTCTATGTTTTCTCGGTCACATGTCATATTCTATGTTTTCTCGGTCACATGTCATATTCTATGTTTTCTCGGTCACATGTCATATTCAATGTTTTCTCGGTCACATGTCATATTCGATGCACGTGTTAAAGCCAGTTTCATAATCGATAAATAAGCGTATTGATTTCGTAAAAAGAAACAATTTTAAAATTGTGTGGTTGTGTAATTTGGTTGATAATAGGTGTGTATTGGATTACGTGAAATACTCGTCTGTGGCTCCCCTCTAAGTACAGATAATCTAATTAAAATTTGATCTTGTACTGCTTCTAGCTTAATAAATTAGTAGAGGTATAGCGACCGGTTGGGCTAAGAAATGCCGAAAAATATATATCTCTAAATAGTATCAAACAAAGTCGTTGTCTGTGCGCTTTGCTCTTTTAAACTAGGCAACGGATTTTTAGAGGGTTTTCACTATCATTTAGAGAATTTCTTCCGAAACGTTTAAATATGTAATACAAGCATATTATAAATAATACATAATATAAAGTAGAGAAAAATCGTAAAACGACGGGTTCACGTCAGCTAGTTTCTAAATAAAATATGTAATACCTTTTTCTTATTCTGCAGCTCTAAGGGTCTCTAGTCCCAGACTGAGGAGTAAAAATACGAAATATTATTATTGTAATTTTGAGATCTCCGACAAACCTTTTTTATAATTATTATTTTTTATTTTTCTTTATTAATTGAAATGGTTATTACAGTTATTAGCAATGTTTAGACAACCAAGCTAGGTACATACCCGTGTTGTGGTGGTTGATTATATATAAAGTATATAAAAATAATATATCAAGTTTGAAAAATTTCATGTTAAGTCAGGTCTACTACAAAATAAAAACATTGGGTTGCGATCACAATGCTTTTTTTTGAAAAACAAAAATATTTTTGTCCCCTTCCAACTTTATTTTTTTACTGGATGTTTTGAAAACATTTTGCCGTAGCTGACGCGCCTTTCCGAAAGTAGAACATTTATAATTTAATTCAAATATAATTTTAATTTTAGGCAAACTGTTTTAGTATACTTCCCAGGTCACATTTGTTTTGATATTAATTGAAAAAAATCCACTTAGACGAGACAATACCCTTAAATAAGGCCAGGATCTTAACGACGTAAGTGAAGCAGCCGTGCACAAAATAATGCGACGCGTGACCCTGGTGTTTGGACAGACCTTCGGATGAATTTTCCCTGTGAAATCTCAAAATTAAATTGGATCTTAACGATATAAGTGACGAAGTCGTATAAAAACGATATTGGACGCGCGCCCCAGTGTAATAGATGGACCTACGGTCGACTTTGCCCTAGAAGGCCTAGAAAATCGACCTTTCCGTGGAGCATATTTAAATTATTTCTGATGAACGTATTACTAAAACCTCAAATGTTCCTAGAAGGATCCTTCGAGAAGTTACTAATTCATCTTCTAAAATAATTTAATCTGGTGCTTCCTGTTAATGTAATAGGTAAGGTCCTATTTAAATTAATCTTAAATATAAATTTAGTAATACGTTCATCAGAAATAATTTAAATGTGAGCGTCGAGCAAACCCCAGTTATTAGTCTTATGTCGCCTTGTGAGATTGACAACATATCAAGACAATCCTTGTGAGACATCATAAAACTGCCTTATTACTTTGCCTATAGAATAGTATTTAGCAATCATATAATGCCTAGGTATTATAATACGCAATTTAACAATACCGCAAAATTAAGGCACATAACAGCAATGACCGCATTGTGATAATAATTTTTCCCTCAAAAAAACACGCACCAGAAGCCATCTATTATTTTAAAGGTGCCTTATTTAAAACCACAAATTTTATCACAAATTAGTTTTAAAAAATGTTCATGTTTTCTCTAAAATTTTGATTAAGTGGGTACCTCGATATTTACATTCTAGGTGTTAATTTGTTCATAAATTTGAATTCACATGTGTTAAATGGCAAAATACTTGACAAACTTCTGTTGCTTAAGCTTCCAATGTTAATTGTCAACTACTCGACGTATGTTTACTTTACATATTATGACAGTTAATTTATGAAAATACCCAACACTCTACAATAATAATTACCGCTGTGGGAATTTCACCTGGCCCGGGTTAATTTACACATTGGGATTTCGACAAAGTAAGAAAGCTACCTGTGACATCGATAATTATTTTTAATGGAAGTGAAATACCCAAATTTTATTCTAGATCTCAAATATCGTTTTATTATAGGGGTGTAAATGTTTTTTTTCTCTTATTTATAACAATCTTTTGGTAAATCAGTTTATGGGCAGAAAATATTTTTTAATTCACCGTTCAAATTATATAATATTATGTAGTTTGACATTTTCCATCTTACACCATATCTCAATACCGCGCAAGAGTCCCAACTGCTTCCAGCTGTCCGGAGCAAATGAGACTATACTGCTGGTAAGGTTGAAAAGTAACTGGCTATTCATATTTGATCACTAAACAGCGCTATTACAATTTCAAGACAAATTTAAATTCTGAATGGTTGCCTTTCATCATAGGCCACAACACAGCATAACTTAATAAATTACATCAAAAGCCAAACATTATTTGAAAACAAACATTTCTTTGTAAAGGTGAATGCTCTGAAGAGGTTAAATGTTTGAGTACTAGAGAACAATAAGTAAAGAATTTTGAGGTTGCGGTTGTAAAATCCCAAAAACATCGCGGAGTTCCCTGAAATGCTTCAAAAAATTGTGGCGGAAAAAACGCACCACGATGAGTTTTTTTAATTACGTGGCAGTAGATGACAATTCCATCTTCATTTGTTATAGGATGTAAATATGATTCACGTCTGGAAGTTTGTATTTAAGATATCGAATTCTTTGCACCACACGTCAAGAGACAAACAAAACAAAAAAATCAAATATAGCATAAACTTTGAATCTCGTTCGATAATAGAACATTTTATGATTGTTCTGGTAAGATAACATAATTCAAAATTGAAGTGTTACTGATACTGGCTTTAGCACTCGCCAAGATATCATTCGAGTTCGGCAAATACCAAATTAATTTTTGTTTAATTTTACACGTATATATAATATGAGCAAGAGATGTAACTTTAATTTTACCATAGCAACCAATTTATTCATTTGCCAATTTAGTAGATTCAAATGTTACCATTACATTGTTTTCTGTTACCATTATTTCTCTTCAAATTTTCTAACTCTGCAATAAATAGCTTGTGACTGAAGCGTCCTTGTATTTGAATACTATAAAAGGAATGGAGTGGAAATTAAAAGGGATTGAATGCAATATTTAATAACATTTTAACGATCACGAGAGATGCATGATTTTCTATAGAAAAAATCCTTCCGAAACTAACTATGGGTGGAACAAACTTGCCAAGCCATCATGAAGATTTAGCGACGTTTGTGGTTTTTTCTGTTAATTTTTTATTTCAATATATTTATTGATTCAATGTTAATAACGAAACGAAGCTCCAAAAAATTACACATAATAATAATTTTAAAAAAAATATATATTTTTTGAAGACGTTGAGGTACTCTGTGAAAATAAAAGTGAAAAACGAATAATTAAGCTAACGAAAATAGCTTTATATTAAAGATAGGTAGTATATCAATAATACCGAAAAACGGTTGTCCACTCTATAAAACACTTATCTAATGTAAGAGCAAAAGCTAGAAGAAGAAACTATTGTCAACCCTCTACGGATGATGTCAGCAATCTATTGCTCACCCAAATTCTAAATTACATAAACATAATCGTTAGTAATTAATTAATTAATGTAATTTATTTGTAACTTAGTACGGCCGATCAACAAGATGGTTTTCCCTACTGTAATCAGTAATCAGTGATAATTTGTTTCCTGTAGTGCTTCCTCGAAAAACGGAAGTACCTGCTTTGTCCCGATTTATTCAAAATACATTACGAGCGCATGACGTGTTGCGGGGAAAATCCAAAATACTAGTCACAGGCGTCAAATGGTCCTTTGAAGACCTTCCGCTAATGTGCACATCCAGAGGTCATCGAATGACCTCTTCGCAAGGATGCCCGGTTCTGTCGGGTTGACCTTAGTCCGCATTTGTAAAGTGTAACCGCAGAATTCTACCCAGTTTTTATTAATACGACCAGAACGTGATTTACGTCAATACGATGCAGAAAAGAAAGACGCATTACAGCACAGCATTGGTAGATTCGCTGAGTATCGTCTCGATAAGAGACCACAATTCTTAATCGTGATCTGAAAATCCAGGTATTTCCGAACCTGACTCTTCCTCGTCTCCTTCCTCTATCATTTGTCATTTAGACACATATACATAGCTTCTTCAGCTTCAAACATCGTGAGTGGCTTATGTGAATTATCAGTGAAGATAGGTTACCGGGACAACGTGAGTTGTTTCACTGAACTAGGTCCAGTGGACATACTTAAAGTTTACTGCATTTTGCACATAAGTTCGATCTTCAGATAAGCTGTAACTATTATATAACTATTGAATGTATTTTTTGTGAAAAGGTGCCTTCATGTGCCCTTGAAAGTTACAAAAATCCTTCACGGGCAAAAAAACAGTTGTCATGGAGTTTCTTTCCATTCATAAATTCTCACAAATAACTTAAAATACAATACAACTATTCAAAAGGCTTTTAGATTCCAGAAAACGGTATTCTTACGGTGTCGAAATAAAATAAAGTGAGATAGAAAACTTGGCAACTTATATTATTAATATTCGTCTTAGTGTAAGCGAGTAAGCGTATCTTGTCATCTCAATCACACCCGTGATGTAAAATGCAAAAGTACGAAAACGCTGCCCGGTTCTGTATCTATTTCATTCTTCACACATGTTCTTTGAATGTATATTTTTGTTATATATGAAAAACTTTTGAAATAAGAATATTCTGGAAACGTAAGAGTGTTTGTTACTTGCCACATTATGGTTAATTTTGTAAGACAATAAGGTGTCTACTTGTATTGCAAAGTAATTGTTTGACGATTGATGTGACTTCGCATTAGAATACAATGCTAGTAAGTAGACTCTATAAAATGTTGTTCGAAAACAGCGCGTCTACTTGTATTCGAATGTCATTGGTTGACGATTGACGTGACTTCGCATTAGAATACAATGCTAGTAAGTAGACTCTATAAAATGTTGTTAGAAAACAGCGCGTCTACTGGTATTCGAATGTCATTGGTTGACTATTGACGTGACTTCGCACTAGAATGCAATGATAGTACGTAGACTCTATGTAAATAAAGTTTATTTGCTTAGTTAGCTTGATTAGTACACCGAGCGCAGTTATTTTTTTGTCACGCTATAGTATTTAACTTTTAAGAAATACTTATCGGTACAACATTGGAAAAATACGAATAATCTATGGAAAATATTGGCTGTGGATAAACTCTGCATAATGGCATCCTAGATAGGTAATTAACCAGCAGTTTCTATTGAGCTATCTAGAAGTTTTGGTGGTTGCATTTCTGAAAATATTAAAAACATCTACAAAAAATAATGATTTACTGTTTACCTATCGCTTTGACTGTTTTTTTTTGTTTCATATTATGAATTTTTATGTCGATTTCGTAAACTTATTGAACGAAGAAAAATTAGTATTGCTAATTTATTAATATTCTTTTCATATTATTCATATTCCACATAAAACGGGATTCCGGGCCCTTAACGAATGAATTGATAGGTTTCCTGATAAACTTTTAGTAAAATACTAATCTATTTTCACATGTACATTGTATATTATCACGGCATATGCAGGTTTATGGACACCTGTTCTGATATACTAGAAATTTACTAGGAAACGGCCTTCAATTCCGTTTTTAAGCGGATAACCAATCATTTAAAGAGATTTTTAATAAAATAGCAATACTCATTTTTTTCCGTGTGAAATTGTTGCAATAAGAAATCTGCTTTATTTTTCATAAAATGAACTACCGCAATCAATTTATTAACTGACCTCAAAAATATTACTACTGCAATCAATTTATTAACTGACCTCAAATATATTACGGGATCTTTACTTTTGTAGATTATATAATCTAGTTATATTAAATGTATGTCTAAATTAAACCCGAGGTTGATAACAATTGTTGTAATTGTTCATAATATAATTGGAAAACATATTTACGTACTAACTACACACAACATTAATTTTTCAGAAGGACGTGCACAAAATACAAAAAGATCTTTCAGATGCCGATATTTTCCATTTTTCTTAAGGTCAATCCACAATATGTATACTGGAAACAATTAAATCAAATTGTTTATTACGAACCCTCAACCTCTAAGATCTTAAAGTTATTTTCTTTCATTATTATGTTTATGGTAAATAGTTTAATTTTACACTATCTATCGATATACTTTTAATCTGCATTTTTTTTAAGTTTTCTTTATCTAGCAACTCCGCTTTATGATTTTCTTTAATTGTAATGTTTTTCTGTACATAATATGAAGTTTATACGGAAACTACGTCATAATTTCAATAAAATACTGGACGGTTAATCTCTTTTGTTCTATTATTATTTTTATTACAAAATTTTAAAAGAATGAATGTTATTTTAATTTAAAATTTAATGTAGTTTTGAAAACTCAAATTTTAATAAAAATTAGATGACTTACACGAACGACTTGGACCCAAATTTGTAATGGTGAAAATAATGCAAATTACTAAAAATACGAACAATATATGAAGTGATGAACAGGCTAGAGTTAGGGTAGTTTTAAAACAGTTTTTTAAGGTAGTTTTTTTTGGGTAGGTTTGCCTACTAAAAGTTTAATAGTAAACCGCCTGCAATCTCATTTTTAATCGGGTTTAAAAAATTAGTAATACTCATTATTCTCCGTGTATATTATAAACACAATTCGCTAGAGCATGTCACATTCATGTTGTCAGATGCCAGGTTAAAATCCATTTGTATAACTTGTCATATGGTTGTGTTTTATCGTTCATCAACTTCCTGCACAGTTAGTCATTCTGTGTTAGCCAGAAAATTTGGAATTTTTCACCACAAAGGTCAAAAAGAATAAAGCATCAGAAAAAATAATTAAATTCTATCAAGCGCAGATCCTCAAGTAGTTCATCGAAGGCACCGCATGTAGTACCATATGTTGTGTAAATTGAACAATGAAATTAAAGCTTCCCGATTATTATCTCAACATAAAACAACCGCAGAATAATTAGGCATTGTAATAATATAATAGTTTCGTTAAAATCCAGTTCCACCGATGACAGCTAAAACATCGCAAATGCCTTTTCGATTTAGTGACTTGTGCTATTTATACAATATGTAGCAAAACAGACAGTGCCGTTTTGAATAGACGGTACATCCCCTGTGGTGGGGGAAGGAACTTGGGAGGGGTCTCATTGTGTCGGGAGGGTCGTGCGTTTTCTTTTTTTAGTTTGGTGCGGACAAAACTGGGGCTTCGCCGTCCGCACGTTTCATGAAAGTGGCCGTTCTTCTGTCACCATTCAGCGAGCCTTGCTGTGGTGCTACCTGAAGGAAAATGTTTGTAAACATTGGCCTCAAACCTTGAAAGAACTAAAGGATCGAATTAAGTGGAAAACGCCGCTTAACCCTTTGAGATGTGCCAAAAAGCGGCCGAAAACAGAAATCGCCTTCATCAATGTATCGCTCCTGTGGGCCTTCATCTTTCTGACGTCATCTTCTGGACTTAATGCAAATAACGGCATGATGTAACGAATAAAATAAAATAAACCTCATTTCTGTGAGTTACACCGTTTATAGCCCTTCAAAACTTCACTGTCTGTTTTGCCGCACCCTGTACTCAACGTGATAAATATTTTATTAAAAACTTATCAATTAGAATCCGATGTAGCAGAAATTTTTACATTTCAATTAAAAAGCACGACATTAATATGAATGCCAATAATAATATAGTATATTAAAAATAGAATTATTTGCACCATCTACCGACTATAAGCTCCAAGCATTAAGTAATAAATAAAGCGAAAAATACAAGATCAACCAAACTGATCTACGTAAGTAAGAACATAGAAGAAATGTTAGAAAATAATATTATACAAATCACACTAAGGTTCTCATGCGACAAAAATGTAAAGTTTAAACACAGGTGATAATTGATAGTAATAGTAACAGGTATTTCGATGAACATTCATGTGTTGCTACCTACCTTGCAGGACCATCCAATCCGTCAGAATCCATCGAGGCGTAATATGATGATGAAACGATAAATACCCAACCAAAACGTTGCAAAACTCGGTGAAAATTAAACAAATTTCCAAAGATATAAAGCGAATGTGCATGCTGAATTGTTGATAGATAGAAAAGAAAAATATTTGTGCCAATAGAAGAAATATTGCTTTTCCTATGACGGAAACGGCCTCATTCAAAATTATGGTTATGAAAATCAAGCCAAACATAGGCATTGACGTGCCAAACAAGCCTCAAATCATTTTACTAACTCTTATTCGGGTACGATATGTGTTTGCATTCTTTTTGTGATTTGTTTTAAATCATTTCGGTACTAACCGATTATTAAGATTTGACAAATCTGTATACTCAATAGGTACTGAAACCAAAACTGATTCTGACTTCCCGAATAAAGTACACCTTCAACTAATTTACTACTTTGAAGTTTTTTTTAATCTTTCTTGTAATACTTTTGGTAATAAATATTAATATATAATTATTTTATTCCAATTAGTTATTTATATCTTTTCCGATTTTATGTCCGGGTTAAATCTTCCCCATAGGAAAAACTAAACCCTTCCACACACTTTTCCACAAATGATCATCTATTCAATCAAAATTATGCAAGTGCATTATATAAGCAAAATAAATACAAAACAATACAAGAACAACACGTCAACTCACCAGAGATCAAATGGGAAAATAATTCACCCACTCCAGATATTTTCATATCAGAGGGTTCGGCAGAGGGAACTCCTAACAGGACCTATAAATCCTACTGATCCCTCAACATAAAAATTTAAAAAATCTTTCGTTATCCTACATGTATTTAAAATGACTGATTTTTGCATTTTTAAGAATCATTATAATTTTTATCAACAAAAAACGTTCTCTATAATAATGGAAAATGGTGCTTATTTTGTAAATTCGGCACAAATATTTTCTTTTTCATCCGATTCCATGATGTAGAAGATGAAGCTAAAAGCGTTTCAAAAGTAACATTTACCAACTTTCGCATTCTCAGACAGCATCTCTTAGTTTCGTCGTTGGTATTCTTGACGATAGGGGTAGGTTGCCCTGGCACTAGGGATTACCGGGACCCTGGCGGTCTTCACTGCTGGCCGATACGTTGTGGGAAGAATCACCCCCTGTGGTACATCACTGGGCCTGGTGTAAATAGGCTGAATATCTGCAGGTTGTTTACTAGGAAAGGGTTCTGGGTCCCCGAAACGAGATCCAACGGATGCTGGAGAAAAAACGGCAAATTCACATACAGGTTTCATAAATACCCTTCGTTTTCGGTTTCATAACGGTCTTTAATTTGTTCAAAGTACGAAAGGCATTTGTAGTGTGTGACACACACATTTGGACCTGTGCAACTAAAATCGATTGGCGTGTAATATACGGCACCAAACGGTTAAAATAAAAACTTGTAATATGCCTTTATAACATATACTTTTGTAATATACGGCACTGAATGATTAAAACAAAAATTTGATCACCTGCAACCAAATCGTATTTCTTTTCAATCTTAGAGACAATTATGTACGTATTTTGTACAATTTACCAAAACATTTAAAAATGATTTCTGCATTGCCTTGTGCTCGAAAAGATATATAATAAGAATATTATTTTGTTACTTTTCACCCGTTACATTGAAATACATATTATGTGCAAATTTCGGTGATAATAACCCATTTTAAAACACCTTTATTACTACACAAATTACTTTCAAATAAATACAAACAAATCCATTCTACTGTGATTTAAAAACAGAAATATTGTTTTGCATCTAATGAAATAAACAACAATGAATACATGATAATTTACCAGCACCAGAACTAAAACTACAGCAATTTTATACAAATTTTACACCAGCAAGGAAAAAAATAAGAAAATTTCAAAGATAAATGTATATAGATAAAATAAATACATTGAAGTTATTATGGCTTATATCGAACGCGGAGATAATGAACCTGCGGTTTAATATGCTGTATAATTAAAAACAACAATTATTACTTCTAAGGATAATATAAAATGTAATATAATAAGTATTCAAGCCAATGAGAAATTATTCATGAAGTAGGGGTTTTGCCCGACATTCAGATAATGACCGAAACATGAATAATTACTTTATTATCATAACTACGAGTATTATTACATCTGCCGGTCACGTGTACCTACTAATAATATTTCTGATATCTAATAATAATTATTTTGATGATTTCTTTGGCGTCATCTATAGAATGTTAAAAGACGCACCTTACAGACTTTCTTCCTAAAGCTTCCTGGGGTTATTTGGAGTAAAAATGTATATGACATGTTGGTTTACAGTGTCTTTTTTTCGCTTAAATTAACATAACATTAATTTCAATTCGAATAATTAATAATAAACACATGAATTAATTATAATAAAAATAAATAAATTTTATGATAAATCTTGAGTTTTTCTGACATCTTTTGTTGTTATTTTCAATATTTAATTAATTACTTTCGCCTATGATTTTGTACAAACCAAACACAAGACCCTTGTCTCTTTATGGCGAGGAAAGGCTATGTTTTTGTTTACACTATAATACTGTATGACATGTAAACATTGTATATTCGTTGTAAAAAATACAAATATAAAATAATTAAATAAAACAATACAACGACGTATCAGATTTCAAAAAAAAATTCCAATCGAATCGGGTGGTAAGGATAAAATAAGTATAGTATGTATAAATACACATGAGGGGAAAAATACAAAAGGAATCTGATTGGAATCATAAATTGCAACTGCATTCTTTAAAAGATTTTTTTTCCAGTTTAAAAAACCCACTGATTTCACTAAAAACGTGACATTGCAAAAAAAAGATCTCCTGACAAATGGAAAAAAACCCATTTCCCGAAGCGTTTAATATTTCGTCTTAATAAGTATAATAAATTGTAACATTGATAAAATAAAGAAGTGGATAATATACAACAAGAGGTTTTGTCTCAATTGACTAAACCAAAGAGTTTAAAATTTGAATGTACGGAACTAATAGCTGAGAATTGGTCCTCCGAGGTCAAATGTTTGAGTCTCTTTCTTCCAGTCCCTAAAACTGAGATGTTTCTTTCCGGAACATGAATAGGACTTCTCAGATCAAAAGTTGAGTATCTTGCTTTCTGTCTCTAAAAGAGTCTACTGAAAATGTTGCCTTAAGGAACAAAGAGGTGAGAATTGGGCTTCCCAGATCAAAAGTTAAGTCTCTTGCTTCCAGTCTATAAAAGAGTCTACTGAGAATGTTGCCTTAAGGAACAAATAGGTGAGAATTGTTCACTTCACAGATCAACAGTCTCTGTCTCTCACCTTCCTTCTCCAGCTCTCCGATGGTCAGGGTGGGGTCATTGACGGTGCCACTAAATAGGACCTGCTTGGTATTATCGTCCTCGATGAAGAACAGGAAGGGTTTGTTGGCGATGAATTCCTCGGGCTGTTCCTCGTCCACTCCGAATTTGTTGACCAGGGTTACGGCTGTTGAGAAACGGGAACAAACCATTGATATGATTGCGTTTTATTGTACATACTCATTTATTTTTTTTAATTATTAAGTAATTGGCTAAAATTAAAGTCCCAGGGTTGTTGTTGGTTGTTAGAGAGAAACAGGAACAAAGTAGTATCTTCTAATTATTACGCATTTGACTAATATTTAAATCAATCTTCGGGTTGTTGTTGTAATTTACATCATGCGATTAGGAAAAAAGATGACATTCTTGCTTTTCACTTCTTTTGGTGCCCTCTTCATCAAAGGTAAGAAATATACAACGCAGTCTTTACCCTTAAATTGCAGATGGAATAACCAAGGGGAACTATATCAGTTCCACAATTCGAAGATTTATGGTGCGTGACTATTGTTTGGGAAACCTTGTGTTTTGTGTCGCTCTCGATATAACCAAGGTATTGCAGTTGGAATCTTGTCAAATTAATGACAAATTCTAAATTATATAACTATAAAAATCAAATGACTAAATTTTACGTAAATCCTCGATATATGTATATTATATTTATTAAGTTAATGATATTATCTAGGTATGAAACCTCAAAAAATGATAGCCGTATTGAATTCCCCATGGTACTCACCAGTGGCGGCGTAGGCTGTAGTTCCCTGCTCGTTGACTTCGATGCCAGCTTTCTGCAGGATATTGTTTACTGAGAACATGTTCTCCGGACCTACGCCCTGGGCAATCCCTGGTAGGGAGGCTGATGTCTCGAATAGATCGGTGATGCCCATCTATACCAGAAATAACAAACAATAAAGCCGTTATATTTTGTGAGACAGGAATTATAAATATATTTACTGAAGCGTGTCAATATAATTTAAATTGCCGCGTGTCAGAAATAATCGGCTTGTGCACACGCAACTGAAGCAGTGGAATGGACCACTAGCACGCGACTAAAGGACTGTCAGGGACGTTCGGCAGATTGACGAAAGCGAGATCTTATTTTTAACCAAAATTCTTGTATATATGTAACTTTGAATGCGTGTCACCAAAATTTCTACATACCTGTACTACGAATCTATCAGAAAAGCCCAGCTTTGTGATAAGTGAGATACAGCTTTACAGATGCGATATAAAATACAAGTAATTATTTTACAAACAAATTATTTTGAACTCTGAAGTTTTGAATTTTTAAGTTACTACCGATCGCTACTACACGGAAATGTGTCTATAATTCTATATATATATCAAAATATAAGGAAATCCGCACGGCCAAACTGAAATATCCTGAAAATCTTCGTACAAATAATCTAATTTTCGAAAAAATAAAATAGTTTTCAGCTACAACAACAATAATGCCATTTTTGTAATATTAGCAGTTTAGTTCACCCAAAAGGCAGGACAAAGTGTTATATTATAAAATGCATTCCAAATGGTTGAGTTAAATTCTAAGTGGTTTCTAATCTTAATACATAAAAATTCACCTCGCAAAACTCGAAAAGTAGTCGAACGATATTGCTGAAAAGTTTGTTGTTATTAGTGCCAGGAGTGGTAAGTTTTTAGATTCTCACGGCCAAAAGCATTTTTGTTGTTTGTTTTTGGGGTGTTATGCCGTGTTGCACTAACTCCTTCTTTAGCCGACGTTTCGGACAGCGTTGCAGTGTCCATCATCAGGGCAGATCCGGTAGATCCACATCTTCACATCTTCGGATCTACCGGATCTGCCCTGATGATGGACAATGCAACGCTGTCCGATACGTCGGCTAAAGAAGGAGTTAGCGCAACACGGCATAACACCCCAAAAACAAACAACAAAAAAGTTCCAGGAGTGTTTAAAGATGTTTAAATGGTAGAAGAAGTATGGGACGCCCGAGGAATACGTAACGTAATGAGATACGGATTCGAATAAAAGTCTATGTAATGTAGTTTTTTTAACAAGATCATTGTGGTATACAATAGCGAATGGTGAAAGAAGTTGGAGGTGCCCGATAAAGACATTAGCAATAGCGAAGCATTGCGGGGGATCCATCCACTAGTTGAATTTAAACAAATCATTAAATTGCACGTGCAGATAAGTTTAAAGAAATTACCTCTCTCAAAACTGGAATCAACTGTGACTTGAAGGAGTACTTGAATCGGGGGATGGAGACCCTCACGTTGACATTACGAAGGAGCATCATCTCGCGGTTGATGTCGCTAGCTGTTAGGTGGCGCATCATCTTACGCAGTCCCTTGATGCTGTTGGGAAGCACGATGGTCATGGAGAGTCCTTCACCCTGTAGAAAAGGTAAAGGATCAATGATCGGTGAACAGTTTTCTCAACATATTAGAAATGTAGAATATTTGCAAAAACATTGAACTAAATCAGTGGAATAATAATGGAAGCAGGGACAAATCGAGTAAAGAACATGTGTCATTAATGTTTCTATCGTGGTTCTTTATGTAAACGTTTTCATAATTTCCTAGGGATCCTAGCGGTGACATCAGTTTTTTGGTAATGTAAAATAATAACGCCTTCTTCAAAATAGAACTCTTTGTCTTTAGACTAAAAACTGGGAACGAATGTAAGAGTGTAGCGATAGGCAAGAGTCTAGATATCTAACTGCTAGCACACCTCGCTTTTGAACTTAAGGGGTGAACCTATATACTAGAGACATCTCTTGGAGAACTTTTTTTCTTTCTTTATTCAGTGTTTTTATTGCTTTTTACAGTTTTTAGGTGTGTTAAAACCACCAAGCTAGGCACATGCTCGTGTTATGGTGGTAGATTAACTATATTAACTCTGTAAGGTAAATAACCTCTATGATACATAGCTCGAACTCTCTCATTTCAGATATTCCGTTTGTGACTGCACAATGCCTGATGGGAGTTCAGTCTTCCATTGCACAATATTTCTGGAAGTGCAGCCATCGATTTCTCAATATCTCTAGTGGTTCAGCTGTCGATCGCCCAATGTATTTGGAAGCGCACAATGTATCTAGAGGTGCTGTCTTCATTCGCACAATATGTCCCGAGGTCCGGCCACGGATTACACAATACCTCCGGAGGTGAAGCCTTCCAGTTTCCGGAGCTCCAACCGCACGTGACCAGTTTGCGATTATCAATGTTTAGCAACCCCCAACAAGACGGGGATTTCTGAATCTCTATATTATTGGGAAACCCTCACCCCTTTTGGGACTCCCAGCACTGATTTCGTAATGCCTCTACATGCTTCTAGATGCCTTCAAAAACCTTGTAGAAAAACAAAAAGTTGGGTAAAGCAAAAAATTACCCTGAATGGCATCTTCAAGATCTTTGCCTCAAGATCTCTGGAGTCTGAGTAGCCAAATTTCTCGATTTGGGTCATCATCGGCACCGCCACCGTATCCTCCCCGTTGAGGTAGAAGATTCCGGTTTTGGTGTCGTTGGTCTGGAACTGGTTGATCCAGCTGCCTTTGAAGTATAGGGATGACAGCATCAGAATCACGATATTGGTCAAGTCACCTGGAAATATGAAAAATGTAAAATGTTAGTGAATTTCCCATACGCACATTTACTAGTAGGTAAAAGGTACTCGTATATGATCGTTTGCTATCAATGCATTTAAAACATCCTTTATACTTGGAATCTTGGGAAATTCACACAATTAAAAATATGATTCTTGAATACAAGTGTACAAAGTTTTTTTTATATCTGTGTATTTTTCAAGTTGAGTTTTTATTATTTGGTCCGTGGACCAACTTGGTTCAAAATTTCGAAGATTACCTTGACGCAAATTTAGAATAAGACAAGACATCCTTTTGAGATAACAATTTCTCGGAATAAGTTTATAAGCCCGACTTTGACCGGAGCCCAAAATCGACACTCTCAACATTAAAGTTTTACGTCATTAATAGCAATGGAGAGGTTACATGTTTTATGTTTTTTCACAGATTTGGTTGTATGATCAGCAGCTAGGTAGGTACATAAAACGAACAAAGGCTTTTTTTCATAGGAACCATTTGGCATAGTAAATAATGATTTGTTCTGCCTTTGTCTGCAGTTTGATCATGCAGGCAATTATTTCCAACAAAACAAACAACTACCACAAAAATTAAAAGAGGTTTGTAGCCTGGGTTGTTTGGAAAAAATACCTTCACTGGCAATAAGTTCGCCCATAAATAAACCACACAATAGATCGATATCTTCGGGCTTTTTGTATGAAACCAATTGGTCCTAAAAAACCATAGACATGCCAATATATAGACAGTAAAATTCTCATTCGGAGCCTACTTATTATACTATACCACAATGAAAAACTCTGAAAGTTTATTCCATAGACTCTCAGAGTTTTTCGTTGGTGAATATATTTAGGAAATAATATGACGTCACAATATTTCGGTTCCTATTTTTGATGGGAGTTATACAAATGTTAAATATAAATGTTGTTAAAAAAAAAACTTTGAAAAATGGATATTTTAAAGATAAGTGTTTGGTTTTAATACGGAATCTGATTAATTTACTGCTTTTTATGAAGGTTTCCTATTTATATGATATTTTCCTGGCTGCCGACATTGATTTTGTCAACTCCTTTCCCTGTAGAGGTATAAAGAATCCTGATGCATATTCTATCAAGGCATAGTCACACCGTTACCTTTTTATTTTTCTGTGTCTTGTTCTCTTTCATGTTTCATTCAGATTTATGAATATTATCTTCTTCTGTGATTACTACATTGGTAAAAGGTTAAAAAATTATTCCAATAAAAATTGAATTATTTATTTAATGAATGTTAGCGTTTCTTGTTTTCCTAATCTCTTTTCTACTTCCTTTAAAATGTATTCCTTGATATCGCCTGTAATTTATTTTTAAAGGTGTTTTACATATTGCACAAAGATGTTGATGCGTTTGCACAAATAACACGTAAATGTCACACTACCTATACAATATTGATGTGTGTACAATACATTATTATGTTCATTATTAGTCCGTAATATCTAGTGCTCAACCATTAACGGCCAAGTAACTGCCGTCTTATCTTGTTGACCTCAGCTGTTATGAAGTAGATAGGATTTCCCCAAGACTTGCCATTATTACGTTACATGTTTTTTTGTCTTTCTCGCGTCATTTTGCCGTCTCTCAAAGCACAAAAAGACAGCTTTAATTTAAAAAAACAAAAACAACGGTATTGGAAAACTGAGAATCATTACAACTTAGGGTACATATTAAGTATTGCTTGCTTTAGGACTAAACCCAGGAATTTCTACTGCCTAATAATTTATTTATTAATGGCTAACGAAGGGAAATGCTTAATATCATTATAGGTGTAACTTATTTACAAACAACGATATACGTGACGAAGCATCTAGTTTTTCATTTGGAACATATAATTGTAAAAAACATTCTTAAATGCGGTGTTGATTAAAATATAAAATATATATAATATGTATTAAATCAAATAAAAACTTCCTACGAAAAAATATATAATATGTGTTTATTTCTCTTTCTTTTCCTTTTTGTAATACACGTAGAGTGTGAAAAGAAAGCCTCCCGACATGTCTTCAAAAATCACAATCAACTGAAAGTACTGACTTGATGGAAAAAGAGAGGAGCAAGATAAGAAGGCCTTAGGACTTAAGGTGAATGATTACGAAGAGGGGAGAATATTGTTAAATAAATAAATATTATTAGTGAGTGTTTATAAAACTTCAACGTTTAAGTTCAGGGTTTCGCTTGTGCGCTTTTGGGCTGGGTATTGTGTTGCTCATTTCTGAATTTGGTGGTGTTTGCAAAAGTGACACGTTTTATAAAAAACATATCATTTGTAAAACTCTACAACAAACAGAAAACTGTAAACAACTTGTAGAAAAACGACACATATCCCGGTATCAGGGCGGAAAATAAGCTGAGTGTATCACAAGCACTCAGTGACCATGCATAAGTGACGATGAGTTATCGTTTCGTAAATCCAGTTTCCGCACCTCCACTTAAGTTTTCTGTGACAATAAGGCTGGAAATAGACGACGTAGCGCTGACGAGCTGAACCGATGGTCTTCTTACGCAGCACATAGCGAATCGCGTAGCACTACAGCTCTCCATTTATTCACCCATATGTTATTAAGTACCTTATGTACGTATGAGTACGCGAACCGAACTGCCGAACTAAACCTCAACTTATGGGAAAGGAACGAAACAACCGCAAATGGCGCGAAAGGCAGCTTGCAGTTGCTTCATTCCTTTCCTGCAATTCGTGGCTCGGTTCGCGTTTAAGATCGCAAATGTATAAGTACCATTACACGACCGAAGTACGCGTGGAACTATTTTAATTCTAAGAATGAAACCCTTTGAAATGGTGGATTTGAACTTACCATCAGTAAGAAGTTGATTGATGTTTCCTCGAGTGATCTCCCTAATCCACAGGTTGGCGTCCAGCACTGCTACCGCGGGTTTGTCTTTATCCATCTTCTTGATCTCGGTCAGGAAGGTGTCTTCGAGAATGGAAGAATATTTCTGCTTGACCGCGATCGACTTGTCCACATACATACGGGTTCCGACGTTCAAAATGTAATCGGCGTTGGGGCCAGGCTGTAATAAGAATTACGTATGAGAAGTTCTCCATAATTAAGAATTCCTCAATAATTGGAAAAATCGCAATTGGCTTCGTGGAGTCATTTATTTATTTGACGAAGAAACCATTGGTTTTGAAATATGCCGATTAATTTGATCAAATAGACGAGTATACAAAATTATTTATTTAATTTAGTTTTGGACATAACCCTCCTCACTAGACCATGGACCTAAAAAACCTTGAAAAGATCATTAGTGCGATTTTGTGTGAACGGCATTGAAGCCAAATCTAGGGTGAGGGAAAATTGCCTAGCAGCCATCTTGTATGACACACTTTTGAATTGATTTGTGTGCAAAGTGGTGCATAATGAACTATTATAATTCTGTTTTTGTGTTTTTAACGCAGTTATAACGGCTTACGTTTATTTTTAAATTTGATGAGACAAGGAATGGGACATGTCATTCAAAAAGTAGGTTTTGACATTTTTCAAATATTTGTATTCGCCGCGACTTCAAATTGTTCTCGAATAGCTCCGTCCGGGGCTTTTTAGGTTCATATTCTTGACGAAACTTATTAAGGCTGAATTTGAAGCAAATTATTGAATGTAATTTGGTCCATGGTTAGTGAGGATACGAGTATATGAAGAAGACTGCACTCGGAGAAGCAGATTTTTTGGATTCTGCTGTTATCCAAAGTGACATCTCCGGACTTGCCTACCAACACCGAGGCACAAACCGACAGCCTCCAATAACTGGACAGCACCTCAAATAACGGAACAGAGATGTGGAAAAGAATTATAATTTTTTTGTTATATTTATTTATTACAAAAAAATGCATTACAAAATAATAAGTTATGTAATTCCCAGTGAATTTATAAAACTCATTTCAGGAAAGACAACATAGATACATTAAAATAAATAAACGCAGAAGTTATTTTGGAGTTCCAAAAAAAGAATGTGTCAGTCATTAATAAAACTGCTGAGGAAATAGCTTTTAATAGCTTTTGCCAATGTTTTTTTGTTCGATGCCGGAAGTTTTAGATTACGAGGTAATGCGTTATAATATTATTAGATTTACTATGTATTGTTCGGTGGGTATATTTTAATATACAATAATGTCACAATAATTGCGTAAATAGTCTTCCTAGTATGAGGGTAAGGTTGGGTTAGGTTAGGGTAAGGTTAGGTGACTCAGACAAGATTTTTGATCAAGAAAGCTGCATTTTCACAAAAATTCTCAACTCTTCTGATTTTTTTTCCAGCATTCTAATGATCAAACAATAAGAAATATTACATTACCTACTTGGGGAAGCGAACAGTGGAAATTTGGTAAAAATAAATGATAATATTATGGATATAGTTTGAAATATTGAAAGATTGTGAATCCTGACAATATTCTACAATTTCCATTAAACGCAATTGGAGTTCCCATTGATCTCACATTCCAGTAAAGAATTTGTAACGGGTTTTCCAGCATCGATACATTAATTCAATGAGAAGTTCATTGGGAGCAATACTACTTAGTAATGTAATGACGTTTCGCTGTGCGAGATTTGTTTGTATTATTTTACAAGGAAACAAGGGTGGTTTAGAAAACGGAAAAGTATATTGTAGTAAACAACACTGCACGAATTTATTTTTAAAAAAAGAAGTTTTTTTTAAATAACTGCGGATACAACCCAGAGACAGACCAAGAAGGGGGTGATCTTACTGCGGGGAAAAGGATTGACCAAAGTCAGTGGAGGGCATTTGGAAGGAGACCAAATCTCATTCCTTGGTTGAGATGTAGCACAATGATAGTAAATATTTATGTAAGTATACGTTTATTGAACGCCCGTCGGGTTTTTACAAACAATGCATGCGAACAAGAATAAGGTAAAAGGAGTAGGTTCATTAGTTAGGTAAACATAACAAAAATAATAATAAAAACTTAAACATATACATAAGATGCATTCACGACAATTTATGCTTTAATACACGACAGAGAGGTTTTCAAAGTGGTGAAAGGGTAATAGGTATATACAAGTAATAATTTTATAATCACAAATTTCTATCCTTTGTTCTCTGCATAAATAACCTAGTATTGTAAATATAAGTTTATCACTAAAATAATATATTATTACCTTTAAGCATTTCCTGATGCTCTTGAACTTCCTTTGCAGCAGGGTGTCGTTGGACTTGAAGTCCATAACCTGCATGATCTGGTCCCGGGTCCTGGCCTCGGAGCCAATGTACAGCATTGCTAGCACCAGCTTCAAGCTGATAGGTGACACCAGCGTGTTCACCTTGCCTTGGTTGAATTTCTGCAATTAAAATATGAACATTTTAGAATAACATATTTTCCTTTGAGTGAGGCAGTTTAAATCAGAGTGGTTTTTATTTTGTTCAAGTGTGTGAAATATTAGTTCAAATCTTTTAAATAATCGCGTATCATAGGCAAGTCAAATTGGGACACAAAAAACCCTATCCATATTAGAGCTAGATAAATAAGGGCAACCCTCATTTGCTTATGCATCCTACTTATCATGTCCATCCTTCAAAAAAAACGTTCATTAAATACGTAAATGATGCTGCGCGATGAAAATGGGGAGACATTCAAGCAGTAGCAGACGACAGAGACGTGACGCTTTAATGGCAAGCCGATGTCAAACGAGATCTTATTAATATTATTGTCTAAAAAATCCACGGTAACAAAAATTTTACAAATAACAATAGTCGTGAAGTTGAAAGAATTTATCAAAACACGGAACACTGGATCGCATGTGAAATTAGTTGCCACAGCCGTCACAAGAATCGAATATACGCTTGGATCTCTAACCTTGCACAGAAAAGCAGGAAGACAATGAATTAGTTTTTATTTGATAACATTTAGAATAATATCTCACGTATGTACGTTTTATGTAATCAGGCCAAAAACTCACCCCGAATAGATCCCAGTCAAATTTGTCATGTTGCGAATCCAAGGAAGAGTCCTTTCCGCATTTGTTGTAGACCTGGTTGATGACGGAGTCTATGTCCTCCTCGTTTTGAGCATGGGCAAGGCTTCCACATACTGCCAGGACTGTAATAAGAAAATTGCGTTATTAGTAAACTGATCGCTGATTCCCAATGATATTTTAGAAGAGAAAGAAACAAAGTTTCGCTCATATCTTCAGGTCTTATCCGTTGCTTCATCGAAGCTAGAATTAAGATGGCCTTTTAAAAGATGGGCACTTGGCACACTCCTCACAGCCCTCCGATAATCTATTGATAGTACACTGTCGATTGCACAAAAATACCTGATTAAACCACCAACTCTTCGACCTCGACAGATTAGTCTCATTTAGGTATTTGTTTTACGTGTACTGGCGCTCTGATGTAATAGTAAGCACACTGACGTTATTTTCCTTAAAGAATTGGGTGGTTCTTTAGTAAACGGTTGGTTTTTCATACTAAACTTAAATTTCGATTTAATGCCAAAATACCTAACCAAACTGACATGAAGTTAATACAATGAATATTATATTTGAATAGGTAAATGTTCAACAGAAATAATATATATTTATATTTTTTAAGTAAAGATAAATACCCCAAGGTTACGAATAACCTGACAATATTTGAAAATCTCTACTACCACCACAATAAGCATGAAAATGTTGCTTATGTTGTGATGGGGGAATTGAACACACGACGGCTGGGTGGGACCAAAACGCGAAGTCAACTCAGCCACCGACCGGTCAATGGTTATGAAAGGAAGAATGGAATCAGCACCGTGTCACACTATGATAACGCATTTTTAAGTCACAAGGTCATGATGAAAATAGTGAGTATTTTAAAATATCTGAAAAACCCATGCCTCGATTATAACCTAATAAGATTGAATTCAACAACAAATTCAACGACTATTAAAACTAATGTAAATATTTTGAAGATAAAACAAACCATATTCTATGCAAATTAATGAACGCTTAGACGTCATATTTTAATTGCAATATGTAATTAATATGCTATTTTAGTCGTTTATAGTCATCGAATTTGGATACCACATATTTTTAACAGTGATAAGTGATAATAATGTTTCTCGCCGGTTAAACAAAATTACATAATACAAAGTTATTGTGTTTATTATTTATGTAATTATAAATAATATACGGCATTAATAATACAAATTACTCAACAACAAAATTAGTATTTCATTCAAAATTTATTTCGGTTGTTTAATACCATAGGTTATTTCGTTCAAGTTATTAAAGTTTATGTAGATCACCAGCAATTAATTTTGTGTGCCGTATTCTGTTTTAAGCAATAAGCTGACATTGTGCATTATGACATTGAATGATGTTAGTTGTAAGTCTCTAGTTTTAAGCCATAGTTGTAAGTCATATGCCTACACACTCTATAACTCTCTTCCAGATATGTATAAAAACAGCCAGCGTACACAAAAATTCAAAGTAAGGCTTTAAAAGATTTTTTTTTAAACATATAAAACGAAAATACGTAATTCTTGTCGTGTTGAATTTTTTCTTGTTTCTTTCTCTCTCTCTTTCCTATCCCCTGTATTTGTAATCGAGCAGAATCTATTTTTACCAAAGTATTAGCGGGTAAGCACATTCTAAATTTTTTTATTAAAACACAAATAACATTGTTTACATCACTTTATTTCGATACAAAATCTCAACATGTTTCATGAACCAAGTTCACTTCATCAGGAGCACAAGTATACTAAAGTTATAATTAAAATTAGGTCTAGAAAGAAGAGGTAGAAGGAGCGGGGAGGGTTAACATTCTAAATTCCTACGTTGGATTTGTGCTTATGTGTATTATTTCTGTCTGTTTCCTTTCTTGTTTCTTCTTGTCTGTTCTACTTAACTTCATTTATTTTTGTACTGTTTTGTATGTGAAACTTATAATTTTGATTATTTTTCTATTTTACTGTTTCGTATTAATTTTGATATCAAAATACCAATGTAAAATAGTACCTATAAAATTCCACTTACTTATGTATTGTAAGTTCCTCTCATCCTACAATAAGTTTTGTCACTCATCGCATTTGCTCTCACCAAGAAATAAAATATTATGCAGAAGTATTGTGTATTAATACCCCTAGGTCTTAAATATGTATTAGTCACTAGTTATAAGTCTTAATTGTAAGTCACCTGTAATAAATATTCATCGTAAGAAGTTAATAGTTTTGAGTCGTGATAAGGGATAGGTTTCATTTTATATAAATTAAGTTGTAAAACCCCCTTGAGGTGATTTTTTACGAAAACGGTGATGTATAAATGATCCAAACACAATTATCTTCTTAACTAAGTATTTATAAAGCAGGGTTCTGTTAATCAATTTGCATAACTTGTATTGTCTTTAATTTTTGGGTTATTCTATTAACATATAACTATATTTATTTTATTGAGTTTTATTTTCTAATGTGCATTTTTTACTTAAATTTTGTTTACTTTGCTACCGGTTTCTACACATCCGTGTCATTAATTAGCAATCATAAAACTAATGCCCAAGAAATACAAAAAATCATTCAAACTATTTTAATGATTTCAAATATTTTCAATTGATAAAGATAATAAATGGAAACAAGATTTTTTTTAAATAGTGTTGAAATCTAAGAACGGTAAAGCTTATTTTACCTACTGGTTAGTGGCTGAGTTAACTAATCCGTCAGGTTTCCACCCAGGCGTCGTGAGTTCTTTTCGTCGGCTAGCTATATCCTCCACAACTATACTGCATAAGTAACATCTTTGGCTTATAATGATGATAGAAGAAGAAATTGTGGAATTCGTAAATCTTTATATAACAACTTCGATTTTATATGGATAATTATTCTTATTAATATCAAGCACAAAAAGCCGCAAGGTTCCCACTTAGGACCTGCCCTATTCGTAACTAGGTACATTTCATACTACTTACTTCATTCATTGTAACTTCCACGTGATGTGATGTTTATTTTACGTAGTTCCGATTCATAACATTTCATATGACAATAATTGACGGTCCGGATTAAAATTACTTGCGTTGCTTGGTTTTATAATAACATCGCACCATACAAGGCAACAAACGTTTCAAGGTAATATTTCTTAAAGTTTTTTTTCTTATGTTTCTAGCTTTTACCCTTCTTCACCAAGGGTGTTCTAGGTCAACATTTCCAATTATGGAGAGAGAGGGAAGGTGAATTTATATTTTAAATTTGTTTATATTGGCAAATTTCAAAAGTCTATGGAAGATTGAAGTTGAATTAAGACATAGAAGAGATGAGATGTCTAATGGAGGGGAGGCAACTTTAAATAAGACTTGATAGAAGATATGATATTTGCTTAGAGAGGGACAACCATAAACAAATAAAATTCTAAAAGTTATCATATTTTTCCTTTTACCTTCCAAGATGACTAAAAATATGGAAATAATGATTATAAGACAGAATTTATTGATGTCTTTAGTTCCGAATAAAATTTAATTATTGCAATATATTTATTTATGGATAGTGAAAACAACTAGTATTCTCGTTGAAGCGTTTATACTCCATTTTATTTAGCACTAGTTAACAACATGACTTCTCGGGAATTTTCAAAACCCGTTTTTTGATATCTCATCGCAGATTGCAGATAATAAAATCTGTTGGATTATCTACGATCTGCGCTTTAGTTAGTCCTGCGTGAAATCTGGTTCAATGAACTCAAATTAACTTTAAACATTTGTGTCATTTTCAAAATTGAATTTACATGTTTGAAAAATTCAGACAAGCTGTAAAGTAGGTACTTATTACAATTCTTTTTTCTCTTTCATTTTCTAAATTAGAACGATAACATCCCATGATGTCATATTTTTCGATCGAATGACGTGAATTGAAAAATATATGAGTTTGCTCATAAAATCAGTATCGCCCTAGTGGAAGTTCCATTCAGAATCTAAATATTGAAACGTGACCTGATCTGAATAGTTAGCTACTTCTCAACCTTCATCTTCCCTTCAGTCTCACAACATACCCAAAATTAAATGCCTCTCCAATGTTGGGAGCAATTGAGACTTCTGTGCGGTATTCTGGTAATTATTTTTTCAACCTTTATTTATACTTAAATAATAAAAAATTACGGTAATTATTTACCTACGACTACCGTTTGAGAAAATATTCCGTACGAGACACTATTTTGACATACCGAGTTCTCGCATACTTCGCGTTTGTTTGTGTAGTGGCAGTGTAGGAAACATGAAAGGCATAATCGGCATAATAGACCATTTTTCGAGATTGCTAGACACGCACCCGTTAATTGTTAGGCGATCAACTTTGATACCAAACATCAGATGAATTTAGTTTCTTAATATTTAAAGGTTTACTACGATTTTTTTTTAAATAAAATGTTTTCATTTTAGGTAAGGTTGGGTTATTATAGGTTATTACAGGTTAGATTAGGTTATGTTGGATTATTATATGTTAGATTAGGATAGGTTAGGTTGGATTATTATATGTTAGATTAGGATAGATTAGGTTAGGTTAGGTTGGATTATTATAGGTTAGATTAGGATAGGTTAGGTTAGGTTAGATTAGGTTGGGTTATTATAGGATAGTTTAGGTTGGATTATTATAGGATAGGTTAGGTTAGGTTAGGTTGGATTAGGTTGGGTTATTATAGGATAGGTTAGGTTGGATTATTATAGGATAGGTTAGGTTAGGTTAGGTTGGATTAGGTAGAATTAAATCACAAACCAGTCTATACAAACCTAGCGTAGCCCACAAACTACTTGAAAACTGGGATATAACTCTAAAGAGGACGCGAGCAGGCGTTATTAAAGGGGCATTTTTTGTAACAGGAAATAACATGGAAAATAGGTATTAGAATTAAATCACAAACCAGTCTATACAAACCTAGTGTAGCCCACAAACTACTTGAAAACTGGGATATAACTCTAAAGGGGACGCGAGCAGGCGTTATTAAAGGTTCCCCAACATTTAGTTAATAATATAACTAAATTCAAGTATTAATTCAAATTAATCATTCCATATTTACCGTGAAGCGGAATTCGTAACCTTTACCAAAAAAACCTTTCCTTAATACGTTAATTTTAATAAATAATTTTTTATTTACAATAATTTTTATGTATAAATAAATTAACACATCATTTAAAAAAAATGTTTTTTATTGTCTATGATATAAAAAACCGTTTTGCCATATAAATTTTAACAACTATCCGATTGTGTTTTTAATTGTTATGTTGGCAGTGCCCTACACTACGTAATAACAAACGCGAAGTATGCGAGAACTCGGTATGTCAATATAGTGTCTCGTACGGAATATATTCTCAAACGGTAGTCGTAGGTAAATATTTACCAAAATTACAAATTGTGTTCTCAGTAAAACATTGCAAAATATTTTTTAAAATACTTTTATCCGTGTAGGTAAGATATTTTCGTGATAACCAAAAAGTCGTATGTGACAAATTTCCATATAATTATGTTGATACATTAAATGAATCTATTTGTCATGACATAGTGTGACATTATAATATCCAGGTCATTGTTTTGTCAACGAGTCCATCCATGCAAGAACATAGTTACAAAACTACAACATTAGGTACAACACGTGACCATTCATTGTGTGTTGTGCTTTGATGTGACAATGTACCAATTTGACACCCAAGTGACAAACAACGTACCGATGTACATACAAACCTATTTTACAACGTGTTCAGATTGTTTAATCTACCTAATATTTCATTACTAAAACGAACAAAGTTCAACTAAGAAAAGTTGAGAAAAAATAAATAAAAAATTTATCTAACCTAGTTTAGCATATTATCGTGTCGTGTTCTATTTTAACTTTGTTCTGTATTACCCGTTTATCTTTTGCAATGTATTCAAATAACGGTGTATATAGATTAGATGAATTTATGTTAATGGTACACGGAGGAAAATTACTGATATAAAATACCGTTCATTTTTTTAAATCTTTAAAATTTTTCATTTTTCTAATAAAAACGGGACTGCAGGCCTTCAACAATTGAATTGACAGAGTTCCCAATGAAGTATCAGTGAAAAGTGAATGTTTTATGAAAACGGCGGAACACGTGTCCATACAAATATTGATATTGACGTACTGATATTGTCGAATTCCGTCATCATATTTATTAGGAAAAGAACCCTGGTTTTCCATATATTCTGAATGATTTATAATTTAATAGGAAAATGGCATGGTATCACATTTTTAACGGGATCATTTTTCTCCGTGTAGGTACCTACTTTTTAAATACCTAATTATGATGACCCAAAGTTTAACATTATTTTGCTACAAAAACATTATGTATAGCTTGTTGCTGACCAAGGGTATGTCATAATACATTCACTTATATATTATTATTGTGTTAAACTGTAAAGTTCAGCAAAATTTTCATTGATTCTTAAACAAATTCATTTCATAACGCAATGTATGTATGAAACAGTGTTCTACCATTTATCAAAAAATAACAGCTATAAATATATCACTTATCGATGCTACAAAATCGGATCCACAAATTCCAAATTATATCGTACAAACTCATATTAACACGCAAGCAAAAAATAGTCGTACCACAAAAAAGACAAAAAAAAATTATTCATTTAACAAAAAAAATTGGCTTTTCAATTGAAATAGCTAAATTACATTCAGTTGCAAAATTGGAAATAAATACTAAGAACAGGTTATATTTGTAAAGAGGTAACTTATCATATCGGTCTACGTACGTGTACGTAATGATGTATCATACGTAGTGCGTACGTGACAAAGATGGGCAAAATCCTTTTCGTTAGATGTCCTTCTTGTAGGCTGCATTAAAGGAAACCGGATAACACAGTTCCATGATAACTCAACACTGTTACAATTGAACACACCTTTAAAAAGTGATATAAGAGTCATTAAAAGTGATGAAAAACTAACATATAAACCTAATGGTTCCATGATATCTCAACACAGTTACAATTCAACACACTTTTAAAAAGTGATATAAAGTTATTAGAGACGATGAAAAAAAATTTTTTTTTAACCTAACCTACATAACCCAGTAAATAAAGTTTTTGTTTCATCACTTTCCATGACTTTATATAACTTTTTAAAGATATAATGAATTATCATTGTGATAATTTATCCGCTTACCAAACCTAATGTATGTACTTTTTAAAGGTGTTTTGAATTGTCATTTTGTTATCCGGTTACTGATTAAACATTGTTCTGAAGATGCAAGTCAGGTTAGGTTAAATTTGTTTGTTCTTTTTCTTCATTTTTCCTCAATGTTCTGTTTTGTCGTGGTACCAGTGATAACATCTCCCTCTTTTTCATTTAACACTTAGTGGTTAGTTCATTAATTTTTATTCATTGTTGTATTATAATGGAGCTCTCAGCGGTAGGCGATTATTCTCGTGCAGCAGTTAGTAAGTGTATGAACATCCTGTGCATATTGACTATTGACCGTCGCTTGGCACAAAGCCAGTGATGGTATGCCCAAAATTATTATTTCCCTAAATTTCACATCGAAATTTCCTCAGATTTCAGTATGAATTCGTGTGGGGTATTGCTCGTTCAATACTGGATTCACCACAATATTTTTTAGATTTCATGTCCTCTGATGCGATTCCGCAGAATTATCCCTAATTTCGTCGACAAATTAAGAATTTCCCTAGATTTTTTTTGTTTTTAACTTTTTCCCTAAAAAATATTTTTCTCTTCTAGATGTAGGGAAATTCCCCTAGACATCACATCACTACACTAAGTGCCATGTCTTGGCACTCGCAGAATGATGATTGTTGGTGTCGCACAGCTGAGCGAAGCGCTTATGTTTAGTTGGAGAGAGTGGGTGGGGGGCATCTTTGTACTTGACCGCAGCGACGATAATGAATAACCCGTCTGACTGCTTTGCGAACCGGGATCTGCGCAGGATCACCACACTTGTATTGCAAAAGTCTACTCGGATCTGTTACAGATTATTAATTAAATTTAACTTTTTTTTATTTTTTATTTAATACATGTTACATTATTATGAAATTTACATAAAGTAGATATAATGAATCACCATACTAGGCGGCTGCCTGTTTCATGGTGACCAATTGAGTGTAATTAATTTGTATGAAATATGAAATCTAGTGTAAACAAATGAAATTAGTAACTATAGATGAAGCTAAAATTTTGGAAAAATTGTAATAAAAAGTAGAAGATAGAAATTAGAAAGGAGAAAGAAGTAAATTAGCATTAGATTGTAAAAATGTACATAATTATATATATAATTTTAATATGTGTGCATGCAAGCACACGTGTGTATATAGCAGCAGACATACCTATATACATATAACAGCACATGTATACATACACCCATATGACGCATCCTCACGCATATAAACAATATATACACCTCTATCTGAGTACTTGGAATAGGCTCCTAACACTATAACAATTATTATAACATTATTTACAAATACTTCACAAGTATTCTTGCGTGCTAAATCAATGACTCTCGACAGATTAAACTACTAAACATCACAGTTCGAGTATTATGCCGTGTTGCGCCACTCCATATTAAGCCCACTTTTCGGACAGCATTACAGTGTCCATCGTCATGGTAGATGTGTTATTAAACTGACTAAAGTGATTTCACATCTGTCCTGATGATTGACACTGTAATGCTATCCGAAACGTTGGCTAAAGGAGGACAAAAATAAATCACTATAATACTCTTGTTCCTGAAAATGTCAAATCACACTAAATATCATGTTATTCATTGTTGCAAGGTTCATGTTGAACCTAATCCGTGACTTGATTTTTTTAGATACTCGTAGTTGAAAACGTAAGTGATTATGTTGTTTATTTAATGATTTCATTTGGCGGAAAATAAAATCCATATCTCAGAAATATATATAATCGTAGTACTCAACATCCGAACTTTATTGTCTGGAGAATGTTATATTTATCTTCAATTTACTTTTTGTGAATGTATCGAAAACCTGGAGAAATTTCCAGAGCAGGTTTTGCATTCTAACGACTCAATAATACAAAAATAAAGTGGTTTTAAACAAATTATTATATTACATTTTATGATTCTGTGTGACTATATCACGTGGCTTCCACACAATAGAAAATTTTTGAGATTTAAATAATCATTCATTTACAAAAATAAACCAACAAAATTCCATAGTCAAATCTACAAAGTACGAAAAATCCACCTATTAAATTCGGTTAGCGATAGATTCTAAATAAATGGATATCCTTCAATTTTCAGTCGATGTATCCATCCAAATGTTGAGAACCACTACGTCTCAAGGTATACAATGGTAGGTACAGTTAATTAATTATGAACTTTTAACATACATTTATGATAATATTTACGTGATTAAACCAGAGTTTAATTAAATCGACTGAAGACAGAACTGCATTTCGAATTTTTGGCGGTGTATTACAAATCTTTGAAAGAATTACAAAATTTCACAAAAGTTTTACGTGGTTTGTTCGTTTATATGGGTGGCTTTATTTTGGGTAGTGAGAGATGTAGATTCATCAATTTCCGCTTATATCACTAGTTTCCGGACACCATGTATATAACTATGTACTAATATATTTAGACATTACCTGACAATATTTGAAAATCTTCTACTAACATAATTATTATAAGCTGATATTGTTGCTTGTGCAATGTTGGATGACTAGCTAGTAGAGAAATTGAACTCACGACGCTTCAGTGGCAACCTGACATATTTGTCAACTCGGCTACTAACCGGCGTTAAGGCACCGTAGTTAGCGTTCAAAGATGGTTTGAAAGGGAAATATGTAAATAAAAATGTTAAAAACTGATAATAATTCAGCGAAAATATTTAATAAAGCACGACTCGTTTGAAATAGAGCAAAAATCTCTCCACAAATGCTTTAGTTGCATTTAAAGATACACTGTGAATTTTTTCATGGGTATAACAGAACTGTTGTGTTCTCACAAACAGTTCTCCAACTCGTCGTGGAAGGAGATTATGAAGAATAAGTTATTTGTGTTAAATCAGGCATTTATTATATACTTCGCGTATTACAATGGTGACTCGATAGTCGAACTAACTAGGAGCTGGCTAAATGATATCTGAAAACACCAAGTTTGTCTGGAAGCAGCCTAACTGGCCCTGGCGACTACTGACTACTAGCTGCCATCTTGCGGACTTCCAAGCAAGCTCTTTGCACTGCCCTCTATGAGTGCATCTGTAAAGCTCTTAGCTAATTCACTTCCCAACAAGAACAAAACGTGTTTTCAATAATTTTCGGAGCTTACTTTACATTTTTTTTCTATCGAGGGAATTTCATATAATTAACTTTTCGGCATAACAAATGTATAGATATTATCTTGAAAAATAACACATATTTTTTGGAGCTTAAAAACTCAAAAAGGTGAAGAGAAACTTGTTTCTCAGAAACAAAGATAGAAATTGGGAATGCGGGGCTTTAACCCTCGATGGATAAAGTTTGTAGCATTGATATTGATGGTTTTAAAGTTCAGGCGCGTGGTATGGTTTGTACCTACTCGTCAGATTATGTAGAGTTACAAAACCAGTTTAAATTTCAGCAATAATTCCTGTTTATATTTTTCGCTTCACCATAAAATTGCATACACAAACTGTTCGACCTCTAAAGTACGAATGCTTTAAACATAATATTGAAATGTCCATTTTAAAATCACAAACAACTGCATTATTTTTATTTTATTTTGAACTCTTGCGTAATGAACGTTTTCATTTTTAATAATGTACATTTCTTGAAATTGTATACGTGAGTAAACCCTACCGTTATATTTTTACATTAACACGATCGGTGATTAACTTATCGGAATGATGTGTGCTTCTATTATCAAGAAAAATAGTTCTTACAATATTTTGCTGAAGTTTGTTCTGATGGTAAAGTAAACAGGAAAAGACAACATATATCATAAAGATAACGTACTTCCCAACTAATTAAAAATCAATCGTTATTTATGTTTAATTCATTCGGTTTCATAAATATCATTTTGGCATGGCCAGTCATGAGCCGAACGGTGCCCGGCGCGAGCAAAATTCACCCATTGTAAAAACCAGTAGACGTCTAGGTATGTGATCACTATAATCAATAATGTTTAGCTGATTTTTGTTTTTGTGTAGCGCCGTTTTTGTGGAAAATAATCTCAAGGGTGATGTGTTAGGACTGTTAGGTGTTAGGTATTATCAGCGCCTTGACAACTCGACGACCGGAGCGGCCTGCTCCAATCGCGCCAGCATTGGGCCTCTTGGGGTTGTTTTGTTTCAAAGAAAAGAGTGACCCTTGGTCTTGAAGAGATGTTGTAATTGGAAAAAACACAAAATAAGCAAAGCATTCCTGGGCGCAAGACCAGTCCGCCTTTTGCAGTTGCTTCGTTTTTTTGCCATGCCGAAGGCATTAACCACGCAAGCTCTTCGGAGTACCTACCTACTTCATTGAAATACTGATAAAGGTAAATAAATACATCATACCCGAACGACGCCGACGTCTCTATTCTAAATATAGCAATCCCTCCTGAAATAGTTAATCTTCAAGCGGGCTACCCGTTACGGCACATACGGGAGTTATTTTTTAATATATATATTTGAATTTAGATTTTGTTTTATTGAATGAATAAATAAATTAATTAATTAAAATGGAATCTTTCAAGTGGAAATTAACCCAGTTTCCGATATCCATTCGACCTGAAACTCAGCAGATAGACTCGTTGTCAATGACTTGCAATGATCGGACCACGGATCACGTTGGCCAAAGAAGGAGTTAGCGCAACACGGCATAACACCCCAAAAACAAATAACAAAAAAAACATAATAAAATTTACAGCAGTTAACATACGACATAAATCTCAGTCCATCCAATTACGATTTGCGATCACTCATTTAAGTCAGTCTCTATCAATGAAAAGACATTTTAAAATTTCACAGCAGTTATGAACTAGTCCATACGCCCGCGCCCTAGCCAGTAAGCTGCGTCAAAAGATTTTAGTCCATATTTTGAGTGTATTTTGGGTATCTGTAATTTATTGTTGTTTCTTGTGTTGTGTTGTTGTACGTCTTAACTTTAGTTTCGATGTAAATTATTGTAGTGGCTAAGAGCTCTAGACAAATGTACCGATTGTAAAAGTAGCGTATGTCCAGTTTCTGAGAGGCTAACTAACTAAATTACTTCGAAGAAGCCCCCGTTCTTGAGCTTGTCACTTCAGATTGTCTACATACTGAAAATCTTGAGTAACGAACACATTTATCTTTAATCATCCATTCATTCCACAGTTTAATTTATTTTTGACATAATAAACCTAAGTATATACTTATTAAGATCTTATAGATTACCAACCACTTTTTGCAGGCAGCAAAAAAGCTGTTTCAGTGCTAAAAAAAATATTGAATAACATTAAAAGTTTTGCCCCGTACACGTGTTTTGAGCACAAGCATTAAAAAAAGCGTTGAAAAGACGGTAAGAATAGTTGTAGCCATGTACACCTAATGACCATTTGGGTCAATATATAGAGAGTGTGAAAGCTTATTATGTGGAACCAATACATATTAAAATAATATGGACAATTCGTCACCTCGGCTGGGCAAGGTTTTCACTGACATTTGTTTTTTCTAAAACGACCATGGAATGCAAAACCATTGATTTTGCTCATTCCTGTAACCACAATAATTTTCAAGTATTTTCGTACTTGAAATATCAGGGCAGATGCGCGGACGATGATGGAAACTGTAATGCTGTCCTAAATGTTGGCTAAAGAAGAAGGTAGAGCAACATGGCATAATACCCTAAAAATAAATCACAAAGAAAGTGTGATTACATCTAATTGGACGTGTGGTACTGGGAATTTTATCTGCAAAGTAAAATAAAAATAAATGTTACCTAGTAATACAAAAATCGAAACTTTATTCGATTATTTATTAAATTGTGTTGACTGTTCAGCGTTAGCATTTTTCAATTTATATCATCATTACGTCAAACTACAAATTTAAATGAAGAAACCAAGGAATACATGATGTAAGAAGAATGAATTGACCTTCAACTTTGAAGAATAGTGTTTCTACCAAAATGATCGTCATTATACGCCGGTAAGAATCGTGAAAACGGGTCACGTATTAAAATCATGTCTAGCAGAATCTGCGTTTCGGGGACTCCATTGGTCAAAGTATTATTGCTCGCCTTTATATTAAATAATTCTTATGAACTGGATGCAGAAAAACGTGTAACTGGTTTTTTATGCTCTACGTACGGTAGATATATCTTCGTCATATTTTTAAGTGTTATAGAATTTTTAACGTCATGTATGATTGTTAAATTCGTCAGAGAGTATTCTCCGAAAAGCTTATTCGCAACTTATTAGAGGTAGGTTCCAACAATTTTGATTAGACAAAAATTACATTGAATTGTTCTGTTTGGTTATGAAATGCTGATTAAATGTGAGATGTTATTTCAATTACTAAGACGTGGGAAATGCCCATCTCGTGCACAACCGCACTCTCCGCCATCAATAAGGACCTCCCATCGTGTGCCCAGTTGAAACATGGGTGGGGCCTAAGAGTCGGCGGTGTGTTAATACGGTGCGGTGCAGAACTCCAAACATGTGGTCAATGAATTCCCGCTAAATTCATTCCCCGGCGGGATTGATGAGGTCCACTGGGCGACGCCTGAGGCTCTAGAAGGGTCCACAGAACTAGATGTTCCCCTCTGACCCCCACCATTCGAAAGAAGAAGAATTGCCAAGTCTTACTACCTCCGTGGAAATGCGTCAAGATCCACGGATCTGAGTCTATTGATCTCTGGTTCAGAACCTGTATGTACAATCAAATTTTCGTTTACATTTTACAACTTTTTGAAGAGAAATGTTTAAATATTACATACCTAACAATAGATTTCTTAGATAAAATTCTTCAAAGCTCACAATACTTCAACAATTCTCAGTAATATGCTTGACCACGTGAGATAATCTAAAACATAATTTTTTTAGTATAAAATCCTATGACGGTCATTATAATTCTTGTTATCGACAAGCAAATCAATAATTTATTACTGTTAAACGAGAATCGAAGACCTTTGGGGCTAACAGCTCCGGTAAAAACCCAAAAGATTTTATCATAAATTACGTTATTAAAAAAGTGATTAATTTTGTTATTTCGTTGGAAGAGAATTAGAACTAGTGGCATTGATTTTATCATTATATCGAGAACACAATTCTCATGAATTACTATTTTCGGCCCAAATGAATTTTTTTCCACATATAAAATGACGTGCATATTCCCAAGATTTGTCAAGAAGAACTATTCTTCTTCTTCTTCATCTTTCATCTCGGGGTCAGAGAGGACTAGAGACAATCTAGGGAGTCGCACTGTAGAGCTCACCAATCCCGCAGGGGAATGAATTTAGCGGGCATTCACTGACCACGTGTTCAGTTGTCTGCGCTTCACCGCAACTTTTTGAAAGTAAACAGACAAGAAAGACAAGTAACAATAAAAATAAAATACAAGTAGCGATAGTAAAAAACACAAACATTCAAGCTCTTCATTAAATTTTCACAAATTCGGCGTTTTTCAAATCATCATAATATTATTATTATTTTAGAAACCAAAACGAGGAAACGAAATACAAAATAAAATGTAATCATTGAACACAATATTAGCGATTCTCAAACGAAAATTTGCAACAGAAAATCAGAAAAAGATTCGGTCGCAATTCAGTTTCAAATTTTCCTTTGAGGATCGCTAATATTGTCTTCAATTATTAAATAGTAATAACTTAATGAGTAAAGTTTGAGGTATTACTCATTAAATTATTTAAAAAATACTTGGAAAAGCATCATACAGAACTAAAATGAACCATGAACTAGAAAATCTAATTGAACATGAAGAAACCACTGTAAGATTCTGACGGTCTCAAAGAATGCGAAAAGCTGCGGATATGCAAAAAGAATGCCAGATGACAGGACCCCGAAAATCTTGTCCCAGTGGTTGACCGAGTAAAAAGTCAGAAGAAGAGGTGAACTGACCGCGTGGAAGAGGATTGGAACAGAATGGGGAGGCCTGAGGACTGGAGGAGAAAAGCGATGGACAAGAGCCGGGGAAGAGCATTTGTGGAAGAGGCCAAATCCCACCCAATGTAAAAATATAGTTCATGTTTTTCTTGAATACGAGCAAAATTATATTAAATGTGTCGATATTTGAGGTGAATTGGTTTCCAAGTGTATGATAGCGTGAAATAGGTGAATGTATGTGGTAGTCAGTTCCGGAATTATTGTTGCAAAATAATATATTTTGCCTAGTAGTCGATGTCGAAATCGATGAAGTGCGAATCGAATCGAGTGAAGATCGAATGTAGTCTAGTGGAGTGAATAATTTTAAACAAAAGAGAAGTCAGTAATTTTTCTTCTATTTTCTAGCGTTTGTATTTTGAGAATATTTAGTAAGAATTTATAGTTTATGTGTTGAATTGGGGTGTGTAATTATTTAATAAATCGTAAAAATTTGCGCTGCATGCGTTCAATATTTTTTTTATATTAATAAGATCATGTGGGGACCACATTGTATTTTTAAAAGCAGCTTACTGACGATAAAGTCATTGCTAGTTCTGATTATAAAATATAATATAACCATACATTGAATCATTTTTAAAAAGTTGTAAATTGTTTCAATATTACATCGGTAGCTGCTATGCCAATATGTATTAGTGATATGTGGCGGCATCGCGAGTGTGTCACTCTCAGAACATGTTTCAATGTTGGCGGAGATAACACTGTTCAATCATCTTCAAATTTCAATCTTCATTTTGTATTTGACTTATTTTTTTTGCTTTACAATTCCAAAATATTATTTCAGTGATGGCTAAATGATTGATCGTGATATGATTATAATATTTTAATGTTTTCTGACTGACGTATGTAGCCCGATGCAGTCCAGAAAACATCTATATTTTGGTCAGCATATTTGAACGAGTTTGTATTTTTAGATGTTTTTTTAATAAACCTGAATTCTACAATAAGAAGCTAGATTTCAAAAATAAGAAGCAGATTACTGAAGATGGTTTGAAATGGAGATATGTAAATACGTTTAATAAAGGGAGCGCGCTAATATTAAAATCGATTATAATATAATATGATGAAACATGACTTATTTAAAATAGAGAAAAAATATCTTGACATCTGAGTTAAGTTGAATTTAATACTGTGAATACCTGGTCATACCCATAACATGTTAAATAACAGAACCATGTCAGTATTTATCATTTTTTTCCCTTGAGGGGATTTCATATAATTACTCATTCGACTCAACATCTGAATAGAGATTATCATAATTTTAAAATTAAAGTGTTCAAGGGAAGTGTGTTATATTTTGTCGGTAGAAATTTAGTTGATATTTCCAAACTATTTTCAAGAATTCACTTTCTTCCGTGGGCTGAATTTAAACGGGCTTTAAAAACAAAATTATTTAAAAAATCATACCAGTCATAAATGTTAACTTCTTTTCAATATTTCATAATAAGCCATGTACTAAAACTTCCGGTAATGGTTTGGTTTCGGTTGTCTCCTTATTGTACCTTTTTAAAGTGTCTGCACAGAAAATTCTCATTTCTGAGCACAAACTGCCTCCTGTTTTATATTATGTTTTAGTTTTAATATTCTTGTTTTGTCCTGTCCTGCTGTTATTGTTATTCTAAGTTTTGTCATCACTTTGTATAAACAGTGTATTTAGTGTTATAATATTAGATCTGTATTGGGTAAGGCACACTGAAGGAATAATTTTAAGAACCACTTATACTGATTTACCATTTTTTAAGTTTGTTATACGAGTAGTTAAGCGCACTTGAAGTGAAATGACACTAAACTGCGCTATATAAATGCCATTTTATTATTATTATTACCGATGTAATAATTTAAGTGTAATTAGTAAATTGTTGTATTAAATAGATCCTTGAATGTAGTCACTCAACACCTCAAACTTCACACATCACACCTCGCCTCTTTTGAGGTGAGACACCTCAACGCCACGTGTTAGTATTTGAGTTACTCATATAAACTCATTCTGAAACATGTCCTACCCGATACTACAGGGTTTTTCAATAAGAGGTGTTATTTTGAATAGCTCGCTATTTTGGTAGATGTTACTTTTGAAGCTGTCATTTTTTGAAATTTGACAAGTAAAAACTACGCTATTAATAAAAATTGAGTGATGAGGCCCATTTCCACCTCGGTGGCTTCGTCAACAAGCAAAATTGTCGCATCTGGGGCTCGGAAAACCCAAGACTTATTGTTGAAAAGCCTCTCTATCCTCAACTTGTGACTGTTTGGTGCGGTTTATGGTCCGGCGGAGTCATTGGAACTTACTTTTTCGAAAATGAGGCTGGAGCAACAGTTATGATGAATGGATTGCGCTATCGAGAGATGATTAATGATTTTTTATGGCCGGAATAGGATGGTATTGATCTGGACAACGTTTACTTTCAACAAGACGGCGCTACGTGCCATACAAGCAACGAAACCATTGATCTTTTACGATTGAATATCAAAATAACACCTCTTATTGGAAAACCCTGTACTTTATTAAAATGGTTTGTTTTATAACCTAAAAACGATAACATTAATTACCAAACGTTTAATGGGTCTCTGTGCACATTCTTCAACAATGAACAAGTTATTTGGTGAACAAAGATTATTGACAAATCGGTTGTTGGATTTTCATAAACGCGTCTAAGTATGGGTAATGGGTACCACTGTATTGCAGTATCTACTCACCGAAGTGATATGTGGAAAATGAATCATTTTGATGCTTTCCTCTGTTGCAATGATTCTCTTTAATTGGTTATATTTATTGATAAAATGTCGATTACTTTTATCAATAGTATTTGATGACACATAGCTGGTAAACCCAGAAATATTTATATAGTAATCTTACCACTAGAAACACGTACATAGGTTTATTCACAAAATTAAAGTCACTAAAATGAATTGGTAATAATTATTCGGGATCGCTGACCAATAATACTATTTTTTAAATAAAACCTTTTAATTTACCTTCATTAAGGCGATGCACTATGTCGTGTAATATTTTAAATTGAGCCGCTATCAATAACAACCCTTACGTAGATGGCGATAAGGTTTACATTCCCGCTTAACACCATCCGCCTGTTTTGATTTATGCATGAAAAAAACATGGCCAAAAAGTGCCTTTTATTTTATTTTGTGGATGTTCAAGCATAAATATTTAATTTTTTTTTCGATCATTTTATAAATAACTTAATTTACCACATTATACAATAAAATCATAACCGAAAATGGGTTTGGAAGTAGGAGATTTTGAACTTTAAAGCAGTTTTCATAGGCCTTATACTCTGGGTTTATAAAAAGATTTATCTAAAAAATACTCGATTATTTCAAAGGCCAAGAGGTATTCTACTAGAAGTATTTAATTAAAGTATCTGAAACATTTTTAGGCGACCAAATTTTCAAACCAAAAACACATGATTTTGCATTACTGCGTATGGCATCGCCTTAATATAAAAGTAAACTGTCAGCATTCGGGAAGAGTTTAATTTTTACTTACGTAAAATGAAAATTGGCTTTCGTTGTAAAGGATGACAGCCAAAATAATTTCTGTTGATGAGATTTTCTTATTTTGGTATTCTTGATACCATACGAGTAGCTAGAAGAGACGTTATTACCATTTACTTTATGCAAATTAGGTACCTACTATTTTGGCCGAACTCTAATAAAGATGAAGGTATTTAGGGATGTAGGGATTAGGGATTAGGGAATAAAGAAAAAAAATAAAGTTAGGTTATTATAGGTTAGGTTAGGTTATGATAGGTTAAGTTAGGTACGGTTAGGATAGGTTAGGATAGCTTAGGTTAGTATAGATTAGTTTAGGTTTGGTTAGGTTAGGTTTGGTTAGGTTAGGTTAGGTTGGGTTAAATTCTCCATTTGAGGTAATTCGTGAGGTTTAAGGAAGTGAGGAGAGGAAGTAGATGCGGGAGAGGGAGGTTGGAAAGTGCCTAGCTATTCAAATCTGGACACCAAACAATGACGTAGCGAGTCGATTCAGAAAGGTGGTATTTTACCAGGGCGATACTTGGAGTACTAACTACTAACAACTCTGGATGTTGTAGATATTTATGATTAGGTATATGAATTCAGTGAACAAGTGGCAGCCCGGATTATATGCTTGCCCTTGGAATTCTTATGCAACACGTAAACAAATCATTATTGCCGACATTTATCCACTTTATAGTATATATTAATAGACAAACACTTCAATATTAATAACCTCCAGTGGAAGGTAAATTTAATATGATTGAGTCACACCAAAGACGCTCGCCTGGGTTATCCCAGTTAATAAAACCGATAAAGTTGTGACTTTTAATTACAACTTTTTTATTGTTATCAAGTTTTGTAGAACTCCATTTTAATTTTAAGTTTTCTTTTATATATTCAATAGTGTATGTTTTGCTGACTGTTTTTGCAGAACAGATTTGTATAATTGATATAAGTTAATGCTTGTGTTACTTCGGAGTACGGAACTTACATATATTTTAAATATGGAACCAAATTAAAAATCATATCATGCTCAGTCATCAATATTGTATACACAATACTGAAATATTTACGAAAAGAAGAAATTAATTCAGCTGCGATTTGAACCGCAAACCACCGCTGCCTGGTTACCGTAACTAGGCAAAATTTTAACCACTTGTGTAGGTTAGGTTTAGTGGAAAACTTAAAAGGTACTCGGAATTTGTTTGTGGTTTGTATGCCGCTCCCGGCAAATATCTTTTTTTTGTGTGTGTTTCTAATGCGGATGATTTTTAAATTTAATTTGTTACAACATCTTATCCTGTATGTTTAGCACAAAAATTAAATGTTTCAAAGACGTTATTTTGTTATAATTTCAGCAGTTTATAAACCTGGGATATTTGCATATTGAATATCGCATCTTTCAGGCCCCAAACCGGAATTACTGGTTTGCAGGGTTTTCCTTGTCTGGTTTGAAGCTACCGGAGTTCAAAACTGACCTGAGTTGGTCAATGCCTTAGAACTCTGCTTCTTGTGTGTGCGTATTTAGATAGTAGGTGATTTACAAGAATCATAAACTGGGAAAGCGCCAACGGGCAGGACACGTAGCAAGGATTAGGGGAAGTCGACCACCAAATAGATTTTTATATCCTGATCCTGCAGACCCTACAGCATGCAAAAGTGTTGGGAGACCTAAACTGAGACCTGAAATCATAAGGAACTGAATGGAGAGAACGGTAGACCGGCAGGATTGGAAGCGTAATCGTTCAAAGTGAAAAAAACATATATTTTTTTAAATCTGTATCTATAAATATTTTAAAATCTATCACCAAGGACACCAGGAAGCCACCAAATCTTTCAACTGAGCTTTATCGACTAGAACTAAGATAGATAATAATTTATTAACCAATTATAGGAATTATTGTCATTTACATGTTGAAGACATACATTAAAGCAACTTTTATATTATATTATACTCGTAGTATATTCTGTCTAACTTCTAAAAAAAACTTACTTTGTATCTCAAAATTGATCGTTACTTGACCGGAACAACATTGTTGGGTTTGTTCTTTACTTTTTTCATCCTTCTTTTAAAGAATCATCAAAGTTTCTGTTGAATGGTAATCATGTCAATTCCCTGGTAAGGTATAGACAAAGTAAGGCAGGGACCTAGATTCATCATTGTTATTTTTACCACATTCATTTTCAAAGACATGTTAATTTATTTTATCATTATTATTATCTCGGGTTTTCTGGAACCATGCTATCTCACTACAAATTCAGGCCATTAGATAGGTACATTAATAATATTGTCATTATATTCTTTTCGTGGTAATTAATGTTATTTTTGTATAGATTAACAAATATGCTCAGAATTGAACTAGTGACCGTTTAATTACAGTTCGTATTGGTTTACTTACTGATAAAAATATGTTTAAATACAGAACTAAATGTATTAGTTTACTTAGGTTGAGGTGTTTCAGAAAAATTCAATTGTACATTTGAATGGTCTCTTTTATTTGCCGATTCTAGGTCAGCTTCAGCTTTCTATCAAATTGTGATCAACTAAAATGCATAGCAACATGACAATTGTGCTTTTCTGCTGATCAAAATTTGTACAAAAGCTGAAACGAATCTAGAATTGATGTTCAATTCACAAGTTCTTTCAAATGTCAACAAAAACTAAATGGCGCTAATTGGCAAATGATAAAAAATTTTCAAATGAATTTCTGTGATACACCCATTGTACCATTGTTCACTTCAAAAAGTGGAATATTATAGAAGGATGTCAAAAATACGAAAAATGTTGTTCATGATAAAGATGCCAGGAAACATTTATTTAAATGTATTTTATTTACGGACAGCTTTTTATTAGCACTATTTGAAACATAGCTGCTATGATGATGTCAAGTTATTGAAACAAGTTTTTTATACCTAATTAAATCATATGTATTAGAAACCCACAAACATATAAAACGGTTTTCTGTGCAACCGAGACATAATCTCAGAATATAAATAGATAGTGCAGAAATACGGTAAGTCTGGTGTATGATGCGACAGCTCAGTTCTTAGTAGTGGAAGGTTACGGGTTCAACCTCTAATTATTATTTTTTTTTAATTTTAGGCTAATCGTAATCGATTAGTATAGTAAATGTACTGGGAACAAATGTGTGAAATATCGCGCCACTCGTTTTGTGGTAGAAAATTTCAAAATATTTCTGTAGTCTTACATCTAATATAAACCGCGTTAAAAACGTGTATTTATAATGAATATTATGACCGGTCAGTGGCTGAGTTGGCATCGCGTTTGGGTCGCACCCAGGCGTAGTGTGTTCAATTCCTCGTCACAACGCAAGCAACATTTTCCGCTTACTTTGGTGGTATTATGAGATTTCCAAATATCGTAAACCTTGATTTTTTGAATTTCTAACAAAAAAAAACGAAAATGAAGCGCTGTATTTAAGTTTTTTTTTTATATTGACTGTTTGAATTATATATTGATCTTCGGGAAATCAACAGAAATATTTCAATTTTTTTACATGCGTAATACATATAATATTGTATAACTAAAACAAAACCAATTATAGATTTATTCCTTTTGATTTTACCTCTTATAAGAAATTGTGTAAAACTAAATTAAATTTATGATAGATTTCACACTAACGGGTTACTATTATTATTATTATATAATACAGGTTAAGTTCGTTTTGTTTTCGCATTAGAATAATTTATAATTACCCACTATTGTGGCACTATGCCCAGACAATATACCTACCTACATAATATTACATATCTGACTACAATACCTACTAGTGATTCTAAAAACCTTTTTATATATCATCACAGGATAGTCTGAATTCTTGAAAAATCAGTTTCAATTTGGAAAATTTCAAATTAAAAAAAAAAAACTTTTTTAAAATATTATGTAATAAGTTTATCTTTATCGCTTGTCAGAATTCTTCCCACAATCAGTTCCAATTTTAAAAATGACACTTAAATTCTAAGCAAATTTTAGTTCATTGAACCAGAGTTACACAAGAGACACAGACAACAGAATTAAGAGTAATAGAATCAAGAGTTTTGGTGCATCTCCGTATTAGAACTTCCAAAATGTACGGTTAATGTTACGTTAACGTATTCCTATTTATTTTGACATTTTAATGTAGAAATATTTATCCAAACACGCAATTGGAACAATTAAACTCAAAAACCTCCCATCGATGGGGTGTTAGGGTACAATTTTTTATATATATTTTTTTTATTTATTCATTTTTGGGAAATCGACAGTTTACATTTAATCAGTTTGTACATAAGTATTATATAGTAAAATAAAACCAATTATGGATTTCCTCCTTGTGACCTTAACTGAGACAGCATAATTTAGATTTGTGAGAAAGGAATATGAATTAAAAAAAATTTACAAAACAAAAGATTATATAAAACAAAAATTTACAAAACAATACATTTATAGCCATGAAAGAGGAAAAAATTTTGTTTCTACCAATCCACCTCTGAATATAAGAAAAAGGTTAAATTAACGATAATAAAGGTTACAGGCGAGCATTTATCAGCCGAAGAGTTTATAAATACGAAGAGATCCACTACTTACTGGAGATAATTTAAAAAATGTAAAAAAATATTTTAAAGAAGATGTTTTTTTCCTCGGTCGTTGCCGATACTAAAACAAGTCCTGACCTCGAAACAGTGTTTGAGTTTAAAAGTGTGAATTTGACGAAAAACAAACACATAATCAATATATGACATTACTTACATTAATTGGCTACGTAAACGACGAGAAAGGTCATCAAAAGTAAACAAGTATGTTATTAAAATGATTACTTCAATATCATTTGTTGTCATTCTAGAGATCTGAAAACTTTGGCTTTAAATAGAAGTATCAAAATACAAACGTTAGTAATTTGTTATAAATTGCTTCTTAATCAGCTTCTCTTTTACGGAGGTATTTAAGTACGTGCCGTTAAAAACAGGTATTTAAATTACTGAAGCCATCATCTTATAAAATAATTATCGTTAGCATTCAAATAAAATATACAAAATCAAAAATATGGGATTTTCCCTCATTTTATACATTTAGTTTCTTGAAAAAAAAAACAACCTTGGATGTTGACGTGCCATAATTATTTGATGAAACAACTTGTTCATAATAAAGTGCTACTTACCAACAAAAGACAGCAAAAAATAATTCATTTTATTTCACTTGGTCTGCTTTAACTTATAACTTCAACTGTCCGCGAACACAATACATTAACTAACTGACGAAGTTAGTTTGGGAACGTGTTTTATAATAAAATCAGGATGTTTAGAACTGAGTTCTCGGAGAAATCGTGCGGTTGGTTATATCGGCAAGCCGCAGAATTTCCGGAAGGTTTATTGGCATTTGTTTTGTTCCTCTTTCGAACAATGTTCTAGTGGTTTATTTGAGCAACGACAAGGACGGGCCGACACGGTAACGGCAACTCCGGCATCCACTAGGCACTGCAGAGGACGCGAGACTGTGGAGTGGTTTTATGTTTTGCTGCGGGTCATTTAGCTAGAACTTGTTTGTCAACCGGCCGAAGATCGCCGACGCCAGGGGCGGCCGGGCAGCCAGGCGAATGGGCGGCTGGGCGGCTGGGCAGGGAGCGGCCCGCCTTACAACTGGTCGGGTGCTTCAACGTGCTGAGATACCTTTATAACCTTCAGAAATATTTTTTGTAGTGAATATTAATAACGAAAAGGGATTCTCAGAAGAAAAAAAGTATCTTGCAATTATTTTTTAAGATAATGTATTTATACACTGTGTCCGAAAACTCGTAGTATCCAAGACGAAAACCTCGAGAGTTTTTTTGTGAGTGTTTTTTATAAACCTTTTTTTAAAAAATTTCTGCAACCACAGCCTTAAAAAAAACTTTTGGAGCCGGGTTTGCGCTTCGATGCATTTAAAAAACATTATACAGCTGATAGTATCCCCCAATCGATTAACAACCGATTTTCTTTTTTTTTAATTAACTTTAAAATTCCCGATCGGAATCGATTTACTCAAAAACAAAAGCTGTAATCAAAAACATATATGCCACAAAATCGACAGAAAAATGTAATTTAGATTCACCAGTTTATACTACTAGTTTCCGCGCACCGTGTAATGCATGGTAACATTGGCAACGAATATTATCTAATATACGGAGAAAATGAGTATGGCTGATTTGTTAAATCCTGTTAAAAGCATGATGGCAAGCCATTTCCTAATAAAATATTAGTCCATTCAGAATATACAGAATTACACGTGTTCTATTAAATATAATAATGACGAAATGCAACAGTATTAGAATTTCTAATAACCTGTGTTCTGACATCCTCATATTACATTCGTGTTTTACTGATAGTTTGTTGGGAAATCCGTCAATTCATTCGTTAAAGGCCTGTAGTCCCATTTTTAACGGCAATGCGAATAATTTGACCAGATTTTTATTAAATAACGTTATTTTATTTACGTAAGTTATTTCCGTGTAATAATAGATTTTAATACTACATAAGTATGTAAGTATCGTATCGTTGTGGGGTATGAGGTAAGCGTGCGATTTAGTAACTGTAAATGTTATTGCTTTTCGAGCAAGAGAATCTATGAATTAAATGACATCAGTAAGCTTTTTTATTTAATAAAATAATATGTAAAATTCATCACTGTGGCAGAAAAATTGCGAAACGTTTGAAAATTCACGGAGTGCACTGAGAGGATAGATTAATTATAATAGGTAATCGCGTCAAACATGACCGCCTACATCACAGTTGCAGGAGCGAAGCCGTTTTCAATTACTAATTTAAATATATATTTTTGAAAAAACATTAATTAAAACTCTTTTTCCAGTTCTTTTTTAATGACGTTGAAAATAAAAATAAGTTTTTTTTCGATTTATAGTAAAACTTAATTATAATAATTTTTATTGATAATGTTTACCATAGGACATTGTTGAACTGAAAAGTCTGGAAAGACTGGAAAATGCCCTAGTTTCGCAGTAAACTAACATTTTTGTGGTAAGTATAAAAATAATAGTACTAACACCGATTAGTAAGAATATATTGTGTTATTTAGTATCGATAGTGCCACCTAAAATCAGACTAGCTATTGAGGTGAACTTGTTCTTACCTATAAGGTGAGCGGAAGAAAATATGGAAAGATGCTCTTCTCTTTTTTATTAGTATGTAATTAGTGGTGGAATCTCTACAAAAACATTGAAAAACTAGTACAAGACAAAATGAACTCATCGAACTGATAATATTTCTCATTAACAAATTCATTGCGGAAAGCAGATTTCCATCAAAGCTCAAGGACAATACACCATTTTTTAAATTGGCTGATCACAAAGATGTCAATAATAATTATAGACCGATCCCAATTCTAAACACCATATCTGAAATCTTATAAACAACTATCAAAAATCAACCAAACCTCCTGGAATCTAAAAAACTAATTTCACAGGAACAATTAAGGTCCATAAAAAATCTTTGGAATGTCCAACGTCATAGCTTTGTTAACTGAATATACGAGGGTACAGAGGCTCTGCCGGTAGAACCGTGTACACGTGTACAGCTACCTTCCTCAGGCAGTATATGGTCAGTATGCTAGGCACTGCGCTGGAGAAGTAGTCCTTTGGGTTAGTGTGAATTTTCTGGCGATGGTTGTTTTGTGTTCTCGTCGTTTTCGTGATTGTTTTTACTCAAATTTTAATTATTTCTGATCTTTTTTACATTAGCTCCACACAGGAGGCCCTGAGGAAAAAAATCCCCCAGGGCCTATGTTATCTTTTGAAAGGAAGGAGAGGAAGTTCTGGGAAGGTAAAAAAAATGTATGAGGGTTGGGTAGGAATCAAGGGAGCATTGTGTCCAGGAGTGACGGACATATGAATATATCCCCGGCGTTGCACGAACCTTAAAGGAGAGGCTACGGATACTCATCAACTCCTGGGGATTATAATTAGCGCCCTGGCCTAGGATATCATCCCTGGCCTGCGCTCCCCTCGCGCCTAGACCCTGCGACACCTTTGTCGGTCTGCGTCTTGGCACCGCGACATAGTCGCCTGCCTGCAACTCTCGCGCATCTGCCGACCAGGTCAATTATACCTTTGGCCATCTTTTTTCACACTGGATTACCACGAAGGCTCAACCTCTTCACCAGTGCTGAACACATCGTTTATCGCATCGACCACTCGACCAACTTCATCGCCGCTTGCCCCCTGCTGTTAATCTTCGACATGGAGGATTCGCCGCTGACAATATCCACCGACGCGGTGTCAATCTTCTGCCTGGGGAATTTACCGTCGATCTACATCCACCAACTACGTGAGCATCGGTCCGGAGTTATCTCACACAACTGCACTAACTCAAATAAACGCTGTCACCTTACCATATCCTCAAAATACTAATACTGTTTTCCGACACAATTGCGATACACAAACATCAATCAGCAACGCTTGGCGGTGAGGTATTCATAGCCATCATTAACACTTAACTGGTATAGATGGGTCAAAATAGACCCGGACAAACCCATCTATGGTCGATATTCATACATCCCGTGCCCAGTATTCCTCAGTGGCACAGTATTATACGGCATATATTCTGGTCTAGTAATGTGTAATTTCTATCACCTAAGAAATTCTAAAAATATAGTACTATAGGTTTCATACGTCTTATACTGATTTATAAATGTAGAAATTCTAACTATACAATTGTAAATGTTCTCCAAAATGCCCTGGAAAGAATCTTAGACTTGTGATATCCAGAAAAAAATCATTCATCTGTTCTGAATGCAATTACCAATGTTATTCAAATTGACCATGGTAATAAATTACATCTTTACGATTCTTTCAAGGATGAAGAAACTATCTTGTCACTTCGAATGCAATCAACAATGTTCTCAAAATTTGTTTTGACAGCATCGCCATTCCATTGTAAGAATATTATGTACTAACACAATTTGGCTGTCCTGAAACGGGAATCCTTCCCAGTTGGACAGACAAAGGTTCATTTTGTGATGTATTGTTTGTAATTTATATATATATATATAATTTTTTTTAAAAAACGTTCCGGAAAAAATTCTCTAAATGATAGTGAAAACACTATAAAAATCTATTGCATAGTTAGAGGAAATAAGCGCACAAACAGACAGACGCGAGATTTATATAAATATATATAAAAAATAAAAAGAATCGTGATGCATACGTCTGCTGAATTTTACCACAGCAGAAAGATAATCTTTAGGAAGTAAAATCTTCATTCAAATATAGATAGATTGTTGAGTGTTTCGAAAAAAATTGTTTAATATTATTATTTTGATAGCTATTTGAGCAGCTAGTCATTTTAACAGTAACTAGATACTATTGATGCAAATGTGAATGGTAGCAGAAGTCGGGGACGCCCGAGGAAGACATGGCATGACCAAGTGAATCAGATACTTGAGTCGGGCCATGTCAAGAGTCAAAACAATAGAAGAGTATGTATGAGACGATGTATGAATGTGAATGAGGCAAGGAAGGTGTGCCAAGACCGAGTTGTTTGGCGGTCCGTCCTATCTGCCTACCCCTGCGGGGAAACGGCGTGATGGTTAGTTAGTTAGTTAGTTAGTTACAGTAGTCAATGGCAGAAAATGTCAAAAACGAATGAGGAAGACTTAATTCGCTATCTCTGCACTGGAAAGAGAAAAGGAGTCGAATTAAAATCGATATAATGTGAAATTTTTTAACAGTTTGGAGAATTGTGATTATCGCCAACTTAAATGGGTTGTTGGCTGAATGATTATGTGGTTCTCCAATCCGCAGAATCCAAGGTTGCGTGATTACTCTCGGTGTGCAAAAACGAGAATTCGGATATCTTCAATTTAGTTTTTTTTTTAACAAAACTCACGCTACAATAATTTTATGAACTTTAGGAATGAGATTTAGGGCTAAACCTTCGGCTAGACCACTGGAGATAGAATGAATTATTTTCCGCGCGAGGTATCGCGCGCAGGTTCAAAGTGATACCAGCCTCACAAGAATGTGGGTAAAAGTAATGTTGTCATTATTTTTGGGAGATGTAAACTCCCCATAATTTACCCTACAACAGTAACAATTCGGATTTCAAGATACTACATCAAGTGAATAGTAGAAAAAGTCGGGGTGCCTGAAGAATAGATGAATTAAAGAATTATTTGAGGTAAAACGAGGCGTACGTGATGAACGAAAGAGGTGTAAGAAGAATGTATGATGTGAAAGTGAACGGTAGAATGTAATGTAGAAATAGAAGCTGGGGAATGGTAGGTGAAGTAGCATGGAAGAAATGGCAGGATCCAGTGAAACAAATAATTAATAAATTAAAGTTTTTCAAGTCTTTACAATAATATTATTTTCACCTTAAAAATGCACCCAGTTTTCAATTTTTGTTCAAAACTTTACTCTAAACTTAAACCATTCATCGGGTACACGTCAGCTAGTTTTTTTAAATAGGTAAATAAAAATAGATAATAATATATTAACACTAAATACAAGCTGAAACTGAAACATATATTTATAATTATTTCAGAAAAAAAAACAATATATTTATAATTATTATCTATACTACAAAAATTTAATAATATGTAAATGAAATCCTCAGCACGGGAGATCCCAGTGAGGATATCATTATATCTATTTGTTACAGAAAAAAAAGAAGATAATAAAACACTTATTATTATATAATTAATGTTACTGGACCTACAACTACAATGTTCAATGTATTATGCAGATTACCACAATTACATTTATGTAGGCATTTAATATCGATATGATTTCCAAGAACATTTGGTCAGGAATTTTAAACGCACTTTGTCTAAAGGCGGCGATACACATGCCTGTAAAATGGAACAGTAGCTTGCATGCATGTTAATGGCATGTACAAGTTACTGGCGCAATGAGAATACACATGCAAGTTAAACTTGCATGCAAGTTGCGTCCTTGCATGCTTGTATTTGCAAGACGTATACACATGCCAGTCACTAGACAGTACGTGTCTCAAATCACTCTGAGACTGAGTAGTCTCAAGCTTTTTGGCAATGGAAAACATTCGAAGTGAATTAAATATCATCGTATTGCAATTGGCAGTACAATGTATGGCTAATTTAATGAGAGACTGAGCTACTGGCATGCCCGTACCTGTCGCGACGTTCACACATGCCGGTTTCATAGCCCCCCTCGTCCCCTCCCTCAACTTGCATGCCAGTAAATCAAATGTTGTGCAATCTACTTGCAAGGCAGGTACAGGCATGCAAGTTAGCGTATACACATGATAGTAGCTGGCATGTGCAAGGAGCTTGTGCAAGGAGCTTGCATGCAAGTGTGCCAGCTACAGGCATGTGTATTCCCGGCTTTACTAATAAAGAGATTATTTTACATTTACTTCTATCAGTCATTTCTCTTGGGATGTCCAAATACGAATATAACCAAATCAACAATTAAATGACGTGAACATTGGGAAACCCATACAATCATGTTATTATTCTTGGTTCGACACTTGACCAGTCTAATTCATGAACAACAATCATAATTCATTGCGCCCACACAGGGCTGGCCCTGAGTCAAAAAGTGCCTGGTGGGAGTAAATTTTTGGCGCCACTTGTCAAAACCAGTAGACGCCAAAAGTAGGACGTAGATGACCACTATAATCAATAATATTTGTATTTTTGTGAAGAGGCCTTTGATGCGATGTATAAGGGTACGTATACATTTGCGAACCGAAACGCGAACAATACCACGAATTACGGGAAAGGAACAAATCAACTGCAACCGGCGTTTCGCGCAATTTGCGGTGGCTTCGTTTCTTTCCCATAAGTTAAGGTTCAGTTCGGCAGTTCGTCTCGCGGATGTAAACGTAGCATTAGGTGTTGGCTATTATCAGCGCCTTGGCAATTACTGCCTTTTGTCTTGACTGCACAAATTGCGCACGAACAGGGCCGACCGTGCGACCACACCCACACTGAAAATAATCTTTATTTTCGAGAATAGAGAAATCAACAATAATTATTAGGTACTTTCCTATTAAGTGAATATTACGAACTGAAAATAACGCCGTATTTAATTCTGGATCAGACTTAGTTGGCGCCAGATAACTAATTTAGATTGTAATCATTATTATGGTTGTTCCTCTTAAACAGCTCTGGCGAGGATCTTAGAATACAGGACAAAGTTGAGTTGTGTCCTTTAAGAAATTAAGACATTTTTCTTCCCACCAGAAGAAAATAATTAACCTTTCTGAGGATCTACTTACCTTGTTTATAAATAAAACCTGGTCATAGATAGAATATAGCAGGCTGGTCCCAGTCCCGGTCTGGGGTACTGGTTGAAGTATCCCTTTAGATATCTTAGCATTGCTCATTTTTCAGCAAAACGTCATTGTTTCCGGGTCTCTGAGACAGAATTCTCAAAAAATGATTTAGCATTACACGGCAAACTTCGCTGATGGCACCGCAATGATACTTGAGAATAGTATACACGGTGTCCGGAAACTCGTAGTACAAGCGGGAAACTGGAGAATCTACACCACATGGGGAACCCAAAAAAACATAAAGTTTTTTGATTTGAGCATTTTCACAAAAAAAAAAAAAAACAAAAAAAAATATTTTTCGGCTATTTTAGGGTCAAAGTTTTTTCTGGTGTTTAGGGTTGAATAACAGATGTTTTAACCCTGCAGAGCAGAAATATTTTATGATTACACCGGGTTAAATGAAGGGTGATTTCAAAATAATGCTTCAAATCCGAGTTTCTTCATTTGTTTTACTTTCAAATAGTTTTAATTAGTTGGGTACTTTGATCTTCAGTAATAATTTATAAGAATTTGATTAAAAAAAAAAAAAAAAAATCAACTTCAAACTCGATTTACTCGATAACGAAAGCTCAAATAAAAAAAAATATACTACAAAATCGACTCCAAATGTGATGTAGATTCACCAGTTTCCCGCTTGTACTACGATTTTCCGGACACCCTGTATACATTGATTAAGCCAATTATGACACAGAGGTTATTAAAAAGATATTCGATGACAATCTACTAACTTAATCAATAAATACTTTGGAGGGGCCCCACCACTGGTATAACCAGTCGAGTGATTTTTGGCAAATTATGCCAAGTTTTCAAAAACGTTTTATGCAATATATGTAATACAGTGTTTTAAAAGCTTTTAATATATGTAAAGAATTAAACTAAACGCTAATATCGTACTTGAAACCCCATTGTTGTATTACTTATTTCAGTTTTAAAGTTGTATGTAAATTCGAATACCAATAAACGAGACACGATTGACTGGCGAGAATATGACGTCACGTGGTCTCGTGTCAAGTTGCTTCTAGGTGTTTTTGTTCCCGTTTCTGATTTGATTGCTATAAACGTTTAGTTACGCATTCTAAACCGATTTGTTTTTCATAAAACATATATGTAAATACATACCACCATGACAGACAGTGGTTATCTTCGAGGACAGTCCTATAATTTGCCAAAAATCAACACAATCATGGTGGCATCATTCGTATTTATATCATACTGTTCTTTTATTTATAGTATAATTTGAGAGTGACTCGTTATTGCCGGATCTAAAGAGAAACAAACATAAAAAGTTTATAATTAAATTCAAAACCAGTTCACCGAGAGTTTTTTGAACAAATCTGATTCGAAGATGAGGTGAGAAACTCTCGAAGACTCTAGGGAAATATATAAAATTAAATTAAAATACAACATTAACCTTACTGTGGAGCTTATCCATAAAGAATGTAATTTACAAGAAAACAATTAAAATGATACACTACGCTTTACATCAATCGCTCTTACAGTACGACATTATTAAGTGGGGAGAGGCATATAAAACCTCCCTACCACCATTAATTAATTTTATTCAAAATATGATTATTAAAATCGTCATAAGAAACCAAGTGGCTTCCCTACCCCAGAAATATCTTAAGAATTTAATATTTCTTCAGTTACAAAATTATACAAACAAAATGCCATTCTCCAAATCTAAAAAGAATACTTCGTTAAAATATCAAACAACTGGATTCAGTTAGTGATATATTCAAAACATATACCAATTTATACAGAAGAAATATCTTGAGCTGTGCATTGATAAACACCTAACTTTTAAACAGCATATTCAATATATTAAAGATAAAATCACCCCATTAATTAGCGTATTTAGCCGGATATTATATCTGTTACCAAATAAAATTTTAAAAAAGGTCTATATAATAGCCTCGTACATTCAAATTTAAAATACTTGATTGAAATCTGTGAAATGTATATGAAACATATTTAAATGAACTACAGGTAACACAAAACAAAGTAATCGAAAAGCTATTTCACTTCAAACCAAGAACATCCACAAAAAATCATATATGGATACAAAACTATTAACATGACAAACTGCAAAACCAGTTTAGCAGGTTTAAATTGTAAAATATAAAAAAAAAAATAAAAAATTATATGAATATAATACATGTCTCCTTATATACAAAATGAATAGTAAACTCATACATACAAATACAGAACTCATTAAAACGTCCCAAGTACACACACACGTTACACGGCAACACGATAAAATACATTTAAACACCATACATACTCAATATGGAAAGCAATCTATTGGTTACGAGGGAAGCAACATATATAATTGCCTCCCAGACAAAATTAAAAATGAAAAACGTGTAGGTACATTTAAAAAAAAAATCAAATCGAATGTTGAGAACCATTACGGCCTTATGTCCGTTTATTTATATAAACCATATTATATTATGGTTTATATATAAACCACAACCACTCACTAGATTCATATCTTCGGGCTTTTTGTATGAAACAAATTGGTCCTAAAAACCATAGATATGCCAATATATAGACAGTACAATTCTCATTCAGAGCCTACTTATACCATACACCAATGAAAAACTCTGAACGTTTATTCCATAGACTTTCAGAGTTTTTCATTGGTTGTTTTAGTTATGCAACAATATGACGTCACAATATTCACGGTTCCAATTTCCCCTCCCTCGGAACAATAGCGAGAACATGTGCAAAAAAATTCGAGTGCATTTGTTTTTAAAACAGAAGAAGGATTGGGACTACCTTGGAAGAAAGCTGTTGGTATTTTTCGTGTACATAATCTCATTGAAAGGAGTCTATGTTGAGTTAATTATTTGTTCGCACGGCTGATTACGGCTCAACATCATTATCATTTTCTCGATATAAAATGTTACAATAACAAACTTAAACTAAAAGAACAAAATATGAACTACGAAAATTTTTAAACGTGGATAAAGTCTTTAAGGCTTAAGAAAATGTTTTAATGTAACATAAATAAATTCTCGTGAAATTACATCACACAAGTAGAAAGGACAAAAGGGAAAGGGCCTTTGAAAATCTATTTTGTTTACATCAACAATACAATTTACTGATATATGTTATTACCTGTATGCCTTATTATTTCTATCAATAATTTATCTTTACATTGGTGTTGAAAATTGCTCCGAGTTTCAAACCAATTATAATTTAAAAGAGTTACTGATTTAGATTATAGATGTCGCTAGTTTGTACCTTCTTAAGGCAGCGAAACTAGGGTATACTAGGGTAATTTTGATTAGGGCACTCACTTCTCTTCGATAGTTTCTAGTAGAGATGGGCGAAGCGGCTCAGTTGAGGGAGCCGGTTCACTGGGTCCCGTTCACCTGAAAGATCCGCTTCAGTGAACCGGCTCGATTGAACCCCCCCCCCCCTCCCTCCCTCCATAAATAAAATAAAAACAAAGTTCTTCGCGATAAAAGAATACATACGTGTAGTCGTCGATATTATACAATGGTACAGATATTGAAATCGACATGTGTTCTACACTCTACAGTGTCCTAAGATGTTTAAGATTCGCTAGTGAAATTTATTTTAATTGTACATTGTGACCGAAATCAAATTGGATCGTTTATTATACAATGTGCTATTTTTATGTTTTGGTGAAATTAAAAGTATTTATTATTTTTTTTTTTTTGGTAAACTAATGTTTAAGACAAGATTTTTTATGCATAGCACAAAGGGTAACAATTATTTTGTAAGCAATAATTATTAGCCTGAAACACTAGTATATATTGAATTATTTCGCGGATAAGAGATAAGCCGCCATAGCTCAGTGGTCAGAGCTGTCGACCGGAAATCGAAAGGACACGGGTTCAAGTCCCGTCGGCGTCATGTATCTTTTATCAGGAGATTTTTCAATGTGGATGAGTGTTTTAGGCTAATAATTATTGCTTATAAAATAAAAGTATTTAAACATGAAACCATGAGATTTCATTTTTCTTTTATAAAAGTTGCATTTAAAATATTTTTAGGGTTTCATAACAGGTTGCGTCTGACAAAGCTCCCTCCGGAAGAATGAGCTGAAAAGATAAATGCTTTAAAGGTCATTTCTCAGGACTGCGCTTCGTCAGATGGGACCTTGCTATCGTGAGGAAACATTCCGACATTTTTGCTTCTTTGGGAATATTATATATTTCGAAGACAAAATTTTAGCCCAGAAAAATCGATCAATATATCGTATATTTATGATTATATTCAAAGGGGATTCCCAATTTTATTGGAATACCCTTTTATTAGAATGAAAAAATGAAATCGAGAAATCTTTTGTTTTGTTAGGTTTTTGGTACAAAACGTCAAACTTCAATCGTACGGTAATCGTTGAATCACGTTTCTTATCGCTTTTTAGTTTTTTTTACCCGGAAAACATAATTACGAACTTTATAAAAGCTTTAATTTAAATTTACCATGATTTCCACAAGAAAAAAGAGTGAAATTTGGAATCATTTTTCTGCGGCCACAAAAATTGTCAGATGTGTTATTTTTAAATTAAAATCTATAATCTATATCAATACTATTGAAAAAAATTCTTTAAATTAAGTTTAAAAAAATCAATTGGTGAATGGAATCAAAATATAGAACAATGAAAATAAACTTAAATCTATTTTAAATTAATTCTGTCCCAAATAAGTGTAATAATAATATAAAAATTGTGTTGTGAAACAAAATACTTCGGTGTGAGAATAATAGCTAAACGTCGTTCATGTAAGTACTCAATGCCAACATTACTTTTTTACGATTATTTCGATATCAATGATTAACTGAAAATAAACCATGAACATAATATAACTCTTCCTTGTTCCTGTTATAATAAACTAAATAAGTGCCGACACAACAACTAAAATGTTATGCAAGCGGGAATACCAGTATTATTATGTCGTATATATGATCAATCCGGTCAGTACGTCAGTAGTGACCCGCGAGCCGTGAGATCCGTTGAACGATGTATGCGGATCTTCGTTCGCGAACGGGTGAGTCGGCTCTTCGGGTCTGGCGGGTCACCGGCTCACCGTTCGCGAACGAGTGAAGCGGGTCACCGGGTCACCGGGTCACCGGCTCACCGGCTCTTCGTTCGCGAACGAGTGAAGCGGGTCACCGGGTCACCGGCTCACCGTTCCCGAACGGGTGAGTCACTACCGATCCGCGAACGAGTGAGCGGCTGATTTGGGAACCGGATCTTACGGATCGGTGTAAAGATCCGGTTCACTGAGCCGACTCGTTCGCGAACGACTCACTTCTAGTTTCTAGCTAAAGGAACCCAAAGTGACAATTATATTTCGCCCTCCGTTGGTGGAGTGATATCCACAGAGTGTCGGTAGCAATATAAACTTTGAAAAAAAAAAAAACAATAAATTCGGTGTAATTTCAACTTCCACAAAGTGTTTTATTTAAAGAGGAATCTACCCTTTTGTTCTTAAGCCTAATTTAAACATGCCTTATTATTTATTTTGTCTCATTAATACATTGTATTATACACAAATTAAAACTGTAATGGCCTACTCCCCATCTCAAAACTTACCAACTCAACTGGGTAGTATTGTAGCTATATACTACCCATCGTATATAAATAGCTATGAACCATTGTATCATTTTAAAATCAACTATGATTAAATAGATCGGTCGGTGGTTGAGTTGACATCACGTTTGTGTCCCACCCAGGCGTAGTGTGTTCAATTCCCCGGAAGGCCAAGTGCTGCATCACAACACAAGCAACATTTTCCGCTTACTGTGGTGGTAGTAGGAGATTTTCAAATATTGTCAGGTTATTCGTAACAAGGGAATGTTTGTCTTTCTAAAAAGAAACTAAAATTCAATGCCGTTGAAACTTATTTTTGTAGACAAGTAGAAAATTCAATATAACTTCGTTATATTGGGTAACATTGTAATTTCTAGACGGCCACAGTCGAAAGTAGGTACTAATCGTATCAATAATGTAAACAAATTTCATTCCGAAAAAATATAGACCAATTTTGGTCGTAATAATAAATAATAAACTCATGTTTTTTGTAAAAATATATTTCTGTGTTATAAAAACTGGGATTTTCTCCTAGTTGGAAAGACAAAAGATTTTTCTTTGAAATATGTAAAATAGCATTTTATTTATAGCGAGAAAGAATAAAATCATAATTTTAATAATTTACTCAATCAAGTTCCTAATGAGGAACTGCAGTGAAAAATATTATGACTTAAAAGATATTTATTCATATAGCATTGACATTAATTTATATAAGCATATAGATCAACAAACGCAAATTCAGAATATATAAGTTTTAATACATTTACGTAGAATTAATAAATTGTTTCTAAAAATTTATAAAATACCATTTCTTCAAAACGCAGTGCTTCGTCGGGATCACTAAATCGGCTGTTTTTAAAATCAAGCCGTAGATCTTCGCGGGTTTTAAATGTTCGAATTGTATGGAAAAAATGTTTTGTTATGAGAAATTAGTGAATTTGATTGATTGGCTGTTTTGGAATGTATACCAAAATGAATTACTGTTTTTTTAAAGCAGACGAAAAACTCTCAAAGATTTTATAATTACAAACGGATAAATGCAATTGCAAATATAAAAATTCTGATTTCAAAAGGAAAAGTAATTTTTTTACGATTGTTTCGTCGCGTTAGCTATTGGTTTAAACTGTAAAAATACCACTTTATATGGAACTGAAAATATATTTAATTACATTTTTTTTCGTTTCCCATAAAAATAATCAATAAAATATTCACAAACATTGACAAACTTTCGAAAACATGTAAAGTTTTACGGTCGATGAATTTTTGGAATATATTATATTTATTTGGAAGAGAATGGTAAGTTTTTAGGCGAAAATGCAAGGCGTGGTGTTATTTCTTTCTAACATTGATTACATCATACATCTCACGGTAATACAAAAGGAAATATAACAACTATATTAGGAGTCTGTCTCAGCTTGGTATAGAGTTGACTCTGTTGATAAAAAAAGAAAAATATATTATAGCGGGCATTGGAAAATGAATACTTTGATAATTATTTTAACTTTTAAAACTAACCATAAAAATGCAGGTTAGAAGGGCATTTTTGATTTAAAAAAATATTTAAAAAATGGACTGCAGTTCCTCATTGCGGTAATTTATTGTTAAATATTATTATTTATTATTGCTATTTGCTACTTGCCTGGCAACTCTCAATATAAACGTCAACGTTTGACAGTTGACAAAAAATAGACATCTCTTATTATTTATCAATACAAGAAATCAATTCATTTCTCATGCGAATTGCTAGAAAACAACTCAAAATAGTAAAATATTTACGTAAAATGAAAGCGATCATTCAGCGTGTTACCAAAGCAAGCGTAACAGGTACATAACATAACCATTATTTTATAGGTTATCATATTGTATGGCTTTATTAAAAACTTCGTTTTATAAATGATAATTTGCTATTTATTTCCCTAACCGCCGCACTTTTAGGCATAAATTATGGAAATTACACTTTGTTTCAACAATTACTACAAAAAACTACTATTTTCTGCATGAAATACTATGTTTCTTGTAGTAATTGTTGAAACAAAATTAATTAAGTAATTTGCATAATTTGTGCCTATAAGTGCTGCAGTTAAATATTGTAAATCTAAATATTTACCAAATAGTTTTATCATGTTTCATCACGGCTCCGAGATTTAAAAGCGCTCTTTATTATGTTTCATCACGGCTCCGAGATCTAAAAGCGCTTTTTATTATGTTTCATCACTGCTCCGAGATCTAAAAGCGTTCTTTATTTCTGTGCACTCAAATAATTTTGTCAACTTATATTGTGCTCAGTGCGACAAAAGCGATGAAATCATTTCTTTTTATTACATTAAAGGTGGAAGTTGAAATATCTCCCAACTGTAGAAACACTAATTTCCTGACATTGCTGATCTGGACTTCTTGAAGAGTCCTGTCTGCCTTTCCGCGAGAAAAATAAATTTATAAATGGCTTCAATATTCAATTCATTAATTGCTAGCTTTTGATTTTCTGTTGTCTTTTAGTTGGAGATGAGTTAATTAGCAACATTGGACAAGGATTATGTATCCTGATCGGTATCTGCAGGGAAGACACTAAACAAGATTATGAATATTTGTAAGTAAAAACATTGTAAATTTTATTTCCAAATTCTGAAAACCTTCTATTACCTGAGCATCCGTCGAACTATAATTTGGCTTCCAATCCATGACTTTGCTCTTACCAATGCTGCCTAATGGAACTTATGCTAATCAGTACTCTTACAGTTAAGTCATCGGCATGGATTATCCTTTGTTTATTGTTGGATGTTTGAACTTTCAAAGGGATGTCCATGTAGGTTTGTATTTGTATTGAGAGGACATTAATAATAAATTGTAATTTCCCATTATGGATAGTGGAATTGAAGATATTATGTTGCCAGTAGAAAAAGCAGAAATTATGAAATAATACTAGTTTATACAGACGCAAACGGTGTCAGAATTCAGAATACTGAGCCTTCAATTTTATTAACTTATTTCAAATGTAGAAGACATGTTTTGAAACAAATTGAATATAATCTTGTTATAAACAAGTTGCAAAAAATCATTTCTAAATTTTGATTCTTATTGTTTACTAGCTGAACTGTCTCTGTGGCTCAGTCTCTCTGTGCAGATAAACAATATAGCGTGTTGCTTTTACATCCAACAGATGACTGTGTTTTTATTAAAAAAAAAAGTGTTTGTCCAACAGATGGTACTGTTGTTCAAAAAAGGCATGTTTTTACCTGTCACAGACTGTGTACTGTACCCGTTAACTGACATCTATATAATAAATATGAAACAATATGTATAAAACACTTGCATATTCTAATGCAACCTTGTTTCAAAATTTCAAAGTAATCGGTGAAGAAGTTTTAAAGATTTAAGATTTCAAACCAAATGAACATTTACATTTTTATTTAAATAGATTACATTTCAATATAAATTTGTTTTTGACTTCAGAGCCAAAAAAATAGTGAATTTAAGACTATTCGATGATGACATGGGCAAAAGATGGAGCCACAGTGTGGCGGACAAGCAGTTTGAGCTGCTCTGCATCAGTCAGTTCACTCTGTACAGCTCCCTCAAGGGAAGGAAGCCAGACTTCCACAAGGCCATGGGGGGAGACCAGTCACAGATCTTGTACAATGACTTCTTGAAAGAACTTGGGAAGCTGTATAAGTCGGAAAAGATAAAAGGTTTGTTTTTGTTTCTTTTTAAATAATGTGCAAGTGAATTGAAGAAGTTGGAGACGCCCCAGGTAGATATGACCGAATCGGTAAACAGACAAAACAGATATTTAAGAAAAGTGAAAAAAAAGAACAAACAAACCTAATAATAATATTTGGATGATTTGTATAGCACCGTTTTTGTGCAAAATCACCTCAAGGGTGCTGTACAAATATATAAAACATTTCTACAATGATCTATGTTATTACTAACTATATATGGAGATAATATACACTACAATACTTACCTGGTAGGTCACTTGAGATTAACACTTAATTAACATTAACTAATTGTTTATAAGCGAAATTTAGATATAGGATTTAGGACGTAATTGGAAAATTGGATATAACTGGACTTTCTCCCAGGATTGGTATATTTAATTTAAGGGTATGACAGTTTAAAAAGGTAAGTTTTTAGTTTAGACCTGAATTCTGTTGGACTTGTTATGGATCTTAGTTCCGGAGGGAGGTTATTCCAAGCCTTCGGCCCAGATACTCCAAAAGCGCGATCACCAAACTTAGTATTTGGCTTGCGCTTAGGTTCTATCAGTCTGCCTACATCTGCTGATGTTGCTGATCTTGCTGATCTGTTCTGGTTAGTCACTGTTCTGTTTTATCCTCTTACCGGCAGGATCAAAATGACAAATATGAATTGAAATGACAAAATAGTATCCTTCGATGGAAAGAATCTTCCCAACATGCCTTCCATTGATATGCTTGGTGTAACTCTAAGTAACCAGCTCAGGCACGGGAGCTCCATTGAAGCCAGAGTCAAGTTAGGCAGCTCTCAGAAGCTGGGCGTTCTGTACAGGGCTCGCAGAACTTATTAAAGTACTATTAAGTACACAGCTGACCCTGTACAAATCGCAAGTGCTCCCCATAGTTGAATTTGGTAGCCACCTCTGGTCTGAAGCCCCAAGTTACTTGAAAAAACTCTCGACTCTCTGTAGAAACGAACGATTTATTTGGTAGATTCCCCTATCTTAAAATGGGTTGCAATCTTCAGAGCACGGGTGTCAGGTGGGGATGCTGTCCTTGTTTTACTGCATCGGTACATAATCTAGAAAAACTCCAAACGTGCACACAATATTTGTACATAGTTGACATATTATGTCACATGAGAAGGAGTCGTTTCTGCGGCTCATTCTTGAGTTCCACAGCTAGACCGCGGAACGATTTACCGGTCTCTGTGCTTTCTCCTTCCTACAATATGGGGAGGATACCTAGACATAGCCCGCAGGGAAATTATTTTACTCAATGCTTTTTTAATTTATATTTATTTTTATTTTATGTTTCATTATACATATTTGCAAAGAAGGTAGGACAAAATTATTCTTTTAATTAATTATCATTAACTCAGAATAATATCCAAAGTTGCCTCTAAAATCAAGAAAAATCAACTTCTTTAATGGTATATATTTTATAATTTCAAACCAATAAATTAAGTAGCACATATCCGCACTAGATATTTGCTACACCTTTTGATTAAACAAATAATTTTTCAGTTTGGTTAAGTATTTTGACCTATCCAAATATAAGTTTTGTATGAAAAAGACTGCGCAGGCGTTCCTCTTAATTTGTTTACATATTACTCAAAAACACCATAGCTAAAAGAATTCTTTAAAATTGGCGGGAAAAGATATTTATAGATCACCAATATTATGGTTGAATCATGTTTATTGTATATTTGCAGATAGTGTATTCGGAGCATACATGTTTCTTGTATATTTGCAGTTGTTATATTCGGAGCATACATGTTTATTGTATATTTGCAGATTGTGTATTCGGAGCATACAAGTTTATTGGATATTTGCAGATGGTGTATTCCGAACATACATGTTTATTGTATATTTGCAGATGGTGTATTGGTAGAATACATGTTTATTGTATATTTGCAGATGGTGTATTCGGAGCATACAAGTTTATTGTATATTTGCAGATGGTGTATTCAGAGCATACATGTTTAGTGTATATTTGCGGATGGTATATTCGGATCATACATTTTTATTGTATATTTGCAGATGGTGTATTCGGAGCATACATGCAAGTCCATATACAAAACGATGGTCCGGTTACCATTGAAATTGAGTCTCCTCAGAAAAATACTTCTTTATCCAACAATGAAGATTTAAATAACTGTTGATGTGTTAAATAATAATCCATAATTAAATTATTTTTAAAATCTGTAATTTATGTAACCTTTTATAGATTTAAATTATCAGTTATTTGTATGAGATTATTTAGAAAAATTTTCCCTAAAAAATACATATTCCCAATATCATGCATCAAATTATTCAGAACATTTAAAAAAGTTTCCTTTCGTTTCTCTTCTATTCTTTGTTTATTCTAAAGGATTTTCTTTCTATTTTAAAGTATCAAATATATTCTAGGTCGGTATTGTTATCGGCAATGAATTGTAGATTTTTCTTCATTAGAAGGTACCTAAATTAGGAACTTACAAACTTAGGGCCCAGTTGTTTTGCAGAAATTCAAATGCAACATTGTCACGAAACAACCATTCAGTGCCATTTCGTTTTTTTGACATTTGAAAGGTCTCCTTTAAATGCCAATTATAGGTGTGTTTCACCTTTCTATCAAATTATAATAAGCTGACAAGCTCAACAATATGATAGTTGTCCTCTACTGTTGATCACAATTTGTTCAAAAATTGAAACGGTCTTAGAATCGACATTTAACGGGAACCTTTCAACTGTCAAAAAAAAAATGGAGCTGAATGATAATTTGATGATAATGTTATATTTGAATTTCTGCGAAACAACTGGGCCAGCTCAGATGCAACTCACGCTCAGGTCGGTCAAGTTTAATGCATCAAAAACACTGATTGAACTTTCTTCTATGAATGTTGAGCCAAGTTTGGGGTCACAGCATTTAATGCTGAGTCCACCTTCTTGGAATAACCTACTGGCCAGAAACTGGGTTTGAAAACTAAAAAGTAATTTTTAAAAACACTTTAGTAAAGGCTACCTAAAATAACCAAAATTAAGCGCCCTCCATTTACTGTGATTTAATCACTAAACGGTTCTATATAAAGATGACTATTTATTATCAAATATTTTTACATTTTTTCATGGATTGTTCTTAACCTAATCCTCAAACCCTGAGAAGTTACTAAAGTCAATATAAATAAGGGAACTTCTAAGCTGTAATGCATGCTTACATCACGGGGGCAATAATTAATGCACGAAAATCGTCCAAATCTCTTGAAATTTCTTCAAGCAGACTATTTTTAATCTCGAACTTCGGTGTGTCGAAAATTCACATCAAACTAACCATCTCTATAAAATTCTTTGCACCTATAATCAAAATAATCCTTAGGCTGCCTGTAATTACAGACTCATACGTTTGTTTTTATATTATGAATGTGTTTTGACGTTCGGCAGATATACGCCAAAACAATACTCATGCACCTTAATACATACATAAATACTACACAAAAAGTTTAAACACTCGAAACAATAACAAAGATTTACTCCAAATTCCTGTTATGCATACTACTTTCGGTCAAAGAAATTTTAGGTACATTGCAACAAGATTGTACAATACTCTTGCAGAGAACATAAAAAATTTTCAAAAAGAACATTATAATTTGGATCAAAAGCAATAATAGGGCCTTTACCGGTGCCCTCATCCAAATTCGAAATTATTGATCTAGCAAAAATATTGTGCGATTATATTATAATATAAGTATAGGTATATTCATATGTATTTAAATTAACTTTTAAAATGACTGCCTCAACACAGGCTAGCCGCTAGCCTAGTGAGGCAGGTTATGAGAAAGCTCAATTTTTTCTATTTGTTACATAATACCTGTTACTTTGTTACATAATAATTTTATATTATTATTTTCTGTTGTTAATTCTATTTACTACCTAATTTATAAACAAATGTAAACTATTGACACTCAACATGCATTGTTAGTTATAGTTGCAAATTTTTTAAATAAAGATATATTATTATTATTAGTTATTTGTGCCTTGTGTGACATTTCAGCTATTTTCATGTGATTTTTTTCCAAAACATGTAATGCAACATTTTGTAAATAAATTTAATGTAGGAGTGAATTATAAAGCTGTCTACATTAAAACTTATTTTTGATCTTTTGAAATAATTGTTCTTAAAATTCAAACTAAGTTATATATCAAATAATTATTAGCAATAATTAGTCGCATGAAATATCAATACAAATTGAAAATATCTCCCGAGTAAAAATAAATGCCGCCAACGGGAATTGAACCCTCTGATGTCTGGTCAGGTGCTCTGGACCACCGAGCTATGTCGGCTTATTTCCAACACGCCGTTATCCTTTGTGCTCTGCATAAAACCTTGTCTTATAAACATTAGTTTATCATTAAATAAAATTAAAAAATAAGTTACATATAATGTAATGATCTTTGATCTTTTATCATGTCTTTGATCTTTTGAATCCGTTCCATGTTTAACTAAATTTAATTAGATTACCACGAAAAATTATAAATAAATTATGTGGTGTGATAATGCACAAACGGAATGGTTGAAACATAAAAAAAAATGCTGTGTAAATTAATGTATTTATTGTTCTTAGACAAAATGAGAATTGTTATTGCACTCATTATGTACCTACATGTTCATAAAAACACTTATTCTAAATAAAATATAAGAGCACTACATGATGTTTACTGATAATCCATCATTTATTTCACACTAAACAGGCTCTGTCATCCTTTTGTTGACTCATGAAAGAGTAGGAAGCGCAACTTGGTCTCTATTTCAAAAAGGTCGGCAAATATAATAAATACTATAATTGAGGATCTTAAATAACGTATCAAAAGTCAAATAACGCACTTTTGGCTGTCAGAATCTTCAGTCGCATCATGCGAAATAGCATAATTAACTAGTGTTAAAATGTAACTTGTAGTGGTGTTGACAAACATATAAATCAACGCCGTCTGAAAGCTGCTACACTTCTGGAAAGGAAAGGTTTTTAAATAACAACAGCGTGTTTAGGAAAAATCTTTATTTTCTAATTTAATGAATATTTCTTAAAACCTTAGTTGAATATACATAATTAGAATCTTATGATTGTAAGTAATAGTACAATATTTTCAAACAAGGAAAAAAAATGCTTCACAAGTGTCGAATAAGTTATATTTTGTTTTTTTATTTTTTATATCAATAATTTAATATAATACGTAGAGTTTTCACGCATGGTGTATGTATTGCGACGGCGCCAAGGGACAACATACACGTACACACTGCAGTACTAACGTGAAATCATAATGTAAACCACGCAAGGCAAGTATATAAAAGTATAAAAATGCTTTATTACAACTAAAATTTACGAATGAAGATACGAGGCTTAAATGAAATATAATCTTTGATATATACCTACTATAGAATATAGGTGTAGCACGTCTATATACTCTCTCAGGGTTACTACTCAAGGCACACTATACTGAATTTGGACATAGCTGAACGTTGGAGAAATCTGATCTTTACCTCGCTTAAGCGTTGGCTCTGAGAATGTTGGAGCAAGCTACGATAAACAGACATTCCCTTCCATAGCACCAAACTAACCTCTGGACCCACTTAAAGACAATCATTTACAAGGACCATTCTAAACCCCAATGGTTGGCGTACAATCCAAGTTAAACATCATTATTCTCAGAGCAGCACTTCTACTAAACACTAATTTAAATACAATTCCAAAGAAAAGTAACGTAATATACATTAGAAATCATCTGAGGTGAATTTCATTCTAGGATATTAAATTTTTTATATTAGGTTGTGATTAGTATTGCTATAATATTGTAAGAAAAAAATATGTTAGCCTTTAAAACCTAATATCTAAGACACTAACTCTACAATTTGGGCAAAACTAAGGTTGTTTTGGTACCGGCCTATAAGGATGCCGTGTATTGCTTTTGATTTAGAATGATTTGAGGAATTTAACAGGATAGCTTACATACAAAAAGGACCAAGCATAAAGAATTGAATAAATAATCGAAAAAATATAATATTATAAAAACTTATAATATGAAATCAATTGAAAGTTTGTCATTCAATGCATTTTAAAAACCATTTTCAAATAACCGGGTGTATATCACTATAAAACTTTGTGTATAAGTATAACCTTCAGTAATTTTGCCGTTAGATTTAAATGCATCGATAGATTCAATTTAAAAAAAACACAATATGTATTCCGCTTCTAAACAATCTTCTCAGAATTCATTCACTGAATGAGTTCGCGATAGTACGGATATTCAATTTGTTTTATTTCCGCCCGAGACAACAGCCAAACACATTGATAAGCGATTCCAATTCTTAATCAGTAATAATGGTCACAGTTGATATGTGAATCAAGTAAATGTTATACAAAGATGATAAAAGTATGAAACATTATGGATTCTGCGCAGATTGTAATTTGAAATTTAACAAAATCTATTTCAAGTTATAATAGATTCATCTGAAACAATAGAAAGTCATCATGTCAGAATGTTGAGACAATTTCAAATTTAATGGATGTAAATCTACACCTCAGTGTAGTTCGTTTGATCTGTGTGCTTTTCATGGTGAGAGTTGCTGGATTGGTTGGTTCCCTGGGGCTGTTCGGGGTGGGAGCAGGCGGGTGCGCCTACCACAGGCCGGAGGAGTATCCACCTGGGGGCACGCGGTTGTGGTTGATGGGCTGGGCATTTCCGTTGAGGGGAGCAACGTACGTGTTGATCTCTCCGTTCAGTGACTTGTAGCCGTCTCCGGTGATCGGATTACCCTCTGAAATCACAACACCAATATGTTCAAAACAGATCAATCCAAAAAGATATATAAGAATAAAGTAAAAGATGCATGTTTAGATGAGTTCAACCTCATTTTATTTGAGATTGGATATTTTGACTGAGTCAAAACTCATTTTATGTAATATTAGATATTTCTTCAAATTGCAAAAAGGAGGAATACAATGTCATCGTATTTGTAACTCAAATATTGTTTTAATAAATATTATAATAATGAAAGGACAAATTGAAAGATTCAATGGATTCATAAAAATAAAAGATTATAATTTTTGGACACAGAGTGGACAACATCCAAGCATCGTCATGCTGAACAAACATAACCTATTGGATTTGGAGAGATTAAATAATAATAATAAAAAATGCTATAGTTTTTGATAATATGGAAGAAAAGTTTCAAATGATAACAAACATTTATAAAAAGTAAAATGTTTTATAGGTTCTACGGAAAGTACTTAATTTTAATTTGACTAAATTTGTCTCTATTATAGGTGCTTTATACAACCTACGTAATAAAAGATTTAATGCAAACTAAATTAAAGAGAAGGCTATCTTAACTATCATAATCTAGAGGCAAATAGATAGTAATCAATGCATAATCCTACCAATTTTGAGTGGCACAACGTTTAACAAATGAATATGGATAGGATGGATAAATAATATACAATAATTACAATGATAATATAACAAGCTAAGCTCAGTAGTTCTCAAACGAAACATATTTTAAAATAAACAATGCAATGGCTTTAAATCTTATATGAAGTTAGATTATTTATAAATATAAGTCGATTGTAAATATATAATATAATAATTGATTTACACAATTTTCTAGTAAACCCGTTTGCAACAAAAACTCAGAGAAGAGAACTACTGATCTAGTAACACAAATATGAATGATCATTATTGCTAGCCCATTTTAACCCTTACCTTTTCAACATGAAAATGAAAATAATTTATTTTGTGAACCATCACTCGAAGCTAATATCAAGAATCAACGAAGAATTTAAATTACAGTTACATAAAAAATGCTGCAAGATATTATTAAAATCATTAGACAACAACTGTGATATTAATGCAAGATAATAAATGAATCTATGGTGTTTGCATTTCTATCAGATAATAATATTTTTAAATGATTGACGACTTATAAAGGTTCTAAATGGTGGAATGCTTTGCAGGCAGCAAGACCTTTAAAATAAGTAAAACATACAACATAACCTCAATACTCATAAAGCCCAACATGTAATAAATAACCAGATTGTTAGAACTTCCTCCCCTCCAACTGTGAAATGTTAACTTTTCAAGAAGATAGAAGTTTATTAGTATTGGTGTCGCAGTAAACCCTGAATCCGTAACCAAACATGGATAAAACACATCAGAACGTATTCTCAAAATATAGCCTCAAAGGCAGAAATCGGGAAAATTTGGTGTATCAAACAAAACATTTTTTTGTTCTGTATCGAATACTATTTATTTTGTCGTATCCCAGTTACATCCATAATAATAAGTCAACTTTTATGGTGTTGATAAGACTACAAAACCTATTCCAATTATTAGAAAATAGTTATAAATGAGAGGATGATTGAAGATCGGTAAATCTCATATCTTCATATCTACCCCATCGACGTTAAAGCATTAAGGCATTATAAAAATAGAATGATGATGTGACAATAATAATATGGGATATTAAGATTAGCATACTAAAATATGAAGCTAGGCATAATCGTTTTGAAACCAGAAAAAAATATACATTTCATCTAAAGCTTAGAAAGCTGCAATGTTCTTCCTGAAACCACACACAGAAATCGTATAAGTCACTTCAAGTGTTTGGGGAACTTTATGAAAACCAGAAGACCGATTGGCATCTAATCCATACAGTATAATATATGGGATATTTTACACTTAGCATGACCAGCCAGTCGTTTAACATGGATTGGTAGTGTATGCTGAGTGGGAGAGGACAGAGTCTTTAAGACGGTGTAGAAAGACAATCCGTTAGCAGACCTTAAGGTAGACCAAGCTTAATTTTCAAAGTGTTGGCCGATCTGGAGAGACTGGAAACCAAGGGAAACTGATTTCCAGAAGTTAAATGACATCATTTAGCAGACTAAAGCTCGTACAGAGCTCTATGTCCATTGGAAGTAAAGTAAGTACTAGCTTATGATTCCGATGTGCATTTCTGTAAAAGATGACAGAATGTAACAACTGCAATTATTGCACTCAACTTTTCAACTCTGACACGTAATCTCATATACGAGGCGTATCCAGAAAGTAAGTGTACTGAATTTCTGTAGGTTACAATTTTTTTTATTGAAACAAAAAAATTACATGGTTACCGTAGTACATATGTAAGCTATTTTTAGACATAGTCGCCATTCCTCTCAATGCAGGTGGTGAAGCGGGGTATCAACTTTTTGATGCCTCCCTCGAAGAAGTTTCCCGCCAACCCCTTCGTCCACTTCTCCACCTCCTCCTTTACCTCCTCGTCGGTTAAAAACCTTTTTCCACTCATGTACAGCTTCAGGAAGGTAAAGAGATGATAATCTGAAGGTGCTAGGTTAGGGGAATGCGCGGAGTAGTTCAGGACATCCCATTTAAACGTGGCGTTGGCCGTGTGTGGTCTGGCATTGTCGTGCAGCAGGCTGACTCCCTTTGTCAGCATGCCTCTCCTCTTGTTTTGAATCGCCTTCCGCAATTATTTTAGGGTCTCACAGTATCTTGCAGAGTTGATGGTCTCCCCTTGAGGCAGATATTCAATAAAAATTATGCCTTGACTGTCCCAAAACACGGATGCCATGATTTTCTTGGCTGAAATTGTGGTTTTGAACTTTTTGGCGGAGGGTGAAGAGGTGAGAACCGTTTTTAAACTCGCGATACCACTTGTACAATTCATAGCTTTATCACCATATGTAGTTTTCACCTCATTATAAACCTCAAACGGAGGTTTTCCCTTCCAAACGAGATAACGGATGACACCGCGTATTTCGCACTTGGCGGGAGATTGGATTGACATTTTTCACGAAACGTGTTGTTGCGTCGACACTTCTCAACGTACTGACCTTGAACCGGTCTCGTTGCGGAGGGGAAGAGTCAGGCTACACGTAAGTGTAGCCAACATGTCGAAAATAAAATTCATTTGGTCGTGAGAGCCTCACTACACTTACTTTCTGGATACGCCTCGTAATACAACACAAACGTAAATCAGCGCTTATTCCAACTGAAACCAAAGACAAAAATCTCCTGATAGTTTTTACAACATAATCCATAACACAACAGTTTGTTTACAGGTGAGGTTATGTCGCTACACAACTAGCAAAGGAAAGGTGATGTATGTAGAAGCTGGGAATGAGAAGGAGGGAGGGGGGAGTAGGGCACCTCTGCGAAAGCGTGTACTCCAGCTAGTTCTCGCCGGTTCCCCGATGCCATCACCGGTTACTGGATTCCTCCTCATTGATATCACTGCAATATGCCAACGGAATGTTCTGATACAGTATCCGCAATCACTTCCCTCAATCTCCCCCAGCTTACAAGCTATACTTATACAACTCTTATACTTAGGGGACTACGCTGCCAACATTCAAATTAAACATTCCTCAACAAGACTTTTAAAGGGAGGCAAGCAAGACGAGGTGGCCATTTTATTAAATTTGTCACATCTCGAGAAAAAATCAATAAAACTCTGCATGAAAATTAAAAATTAGATTACATTATAAATAATAATCATCCTCACAAAGGGATCTTATTGTAGTGTCCTGAAGGGTATGCGTATAGCCTAATCTATCAGCCCCATAAAGCAGTGATAATTTTATAGTACATCAAAGAGCTATTCAAACAAGCTGCCATCATGAACAATTAAAATAGTAAAATAAATTTGAATCTATTGGTTTATTCTCAAGATTCTATCAGTGACATTATAAGTGCGTATATAATTATATTGCCATATCCTTGTAAGTGCTTGCCTGTTTCATTTGTATTTAAAGTAGTTGATGATCGGAATGTTTCATTTGGAAAAATGGATTTACGCAGCATTGAGCATGATATTGCTTTTAAAGACACTGTATAGTTAAATGGATAGGTTTAACTGTTAAGGCCTACTGCTCAAAAGCCAAGGTTTCAGTATGTTAGATTCTAAGGTTAGATAGAGCCGAGTGTAGCTGGTGAAACCAATGGGGAATACACCTATGATTGTTTATATATTATAAAGATTAATTCCCAATTTTATTTTATGGCTCCATTAGATTTTCTATGCAAAAATGCCAAGGTTCAGCAGTTATCGAATTAATAATACATATATAATATAATGAAACTAAACATACTGTTAAGATAGGTGACTTTGTCCCAGACGTATACTTAAGCCAAAATTTTGTCAAAATATTGATAATGATGCATATTTAATTCATAAAAATTTATTTTTCTTGTAAGTTATATATTTTGGGCAAAAGTATAAGTACCACAGGAGGAAATTATCTTAAGACGAAAGTCTTCTTATTACTTTATGACGAAAGTCTTCCCAAACAAACACTGCTATTTCACAATTCTTCTTTTCACACACAGTATTATTTATTTAAGAGCCAAAATTATTTCTTTTTACTCTAGAGTAATTTTAATACATACTTAACATTTTTAGATTTTTCTGAATAACTGCATTATATTTTTTATAATATATACATTTGAACTTAAATTAAATATGGTCTTCAAATTTCCGCAAGGTATGTTATTTAACATGTGACAGCAGTTTCGTAATTTCGAAGGCATTATCAAACTAAAAAAGTTTTACAAGCCATCGTAAAGAGAAATGTTTTCATCTGTTAAAATGTTTTCGTCTGTTAAAATGTTTTCATCTGTTAAAATATTTTCATCTGTTAAAATGTTTTCATCTGTTAAAATGTTTTCATCTGTTAAAATGTTTTCATCTGTTAAAATAATTTTTGGCAGATCAGCGCACTTTGTTTATGTAGTATTCGAAAGGTCCTTGTTACAAGCCGATTCTAGGTACGTTGCGGCTTTTGAACAAATTGGGATCAGCACAAAAGCACAACTGCAAAGTTATTATGCTTGTCGTCAGCTGATCAGAGTTTGACAGAAATCTGAAACGGACCTAGAATCTATGTTTAAGGAATCTACAAGCCAAAAGTGTGTATATTCTTGGTAAACCTTATATTGTAGGTAATAGGCATTAAAATCGCTTGACAAACGGAGTCTAGAAACGTTCCATTTCAAGCACAAAACTGTTTTTTTATTTATTTTGTAAATAATTTTATAAGAAAACAAAAAAGTTAATCAAATGAAACTGTCACAGATAATCTTAGCTATATACTGTATTTTTTTTTAAATTGTTTCATTTACGCGTTCATACATTTCTACTGAAAATTTTTTTTTTTTTTAGTAGTTTACATTTATATTTTTTATTAAGTAATTTATTATTTTATTTGTATTCTACTCAAGCGAAACGATAGGAAAACCATCAATTTATCTATAGCATATTTTTGGTATTCATAATGTACACCAATTCGTTATAAAGATTAATCAAAATAGTGATTTAGCATTAAGCTTCACCTTAACAATCCTTTCAAATATTAAAAAAATCAAAATGGCGCTGATTGGCCACTATTTGATGACAATGTTACATTATTTGAATTTCTTATAATTAAATTAAAGCTGAATGACGCTGCGCTATATGGAAAACCATTGACAAAAAATATATATATTTTGCAAGTTAAACAGCTAAAATGTGATATATCAGTGTTTGTTTGGAAAGAATTTCATTATTATGATTAATATGTTGATAAACTGTGTTCTAGTAAATGATTACCTTTGCCAGGGTTGGCCACATGCCCGTTGCTCTGTCCATTGGCGTGTCCGTGGTGCCCGTTGGCCGGCGCGGGCTCATGGTGCCCGTTGCCCCCGTTGGAGCTGCCCCCGTTGGAGGCCGACTCGCCCAGGCTGATGCTGCTGCCACGGCCGGAGCCCCCGGCGGCTGCGCGCTGCTGGGGTCCCCCAAAAAGGCGCGAGTGCGTGTCGCGTGGCCTCGAGGGGGTGTCGGGTCCCGAGGAAGCGGGCGCCGAGTTGTTGTTGCTCTGGGAGCCGTCGCCGAAAATCTCGCCGATGCAGCCGCGGGGAGCGTTTGGCACCCTAAAAAAGAAAAAACAAACAAATTAGAATATGGCATTTTACACTACATTTTATTGTCGAAAAAATACAATAATAACGACATTTTTATATTATATTATAACCTCGGCATCACAAAAATCGCACATCTTCGAAATTGTAAAAAAGTTTCCAGAGTAAGTTTTACCGAGCCATACATCTAACCCAAACAATATTAATAGCAATTGAAAGTACATTTAATGACCCCTTATCAGACAATAGTTTCATAAACGATACAAATTTTAAAAGTATGGGAAGTTAAAAAAAGGTTGCGCATATACTCTTTACAGATGCCGCAACTTGTGTCATCTTCCTAGCCAAGAGAGGAACAGTTTAAGGCGATGCCATACGCAGTAATGCAAAATCATGTGTTTTTGGTTTAAAAATTTGGTCGCCTAGAAATGTTTCAGATGCTTTAATTAAATACTGCGAGTAGAATACATCTTGACCTTTGAAACAATCGAGTATTTTTTATATAAGTCTTTTATAAGCCCAGAAAAAAATAATGTATAGACCTATGAAAACTACTTTAAAGTTCAAAATCTCCTAATTACGAACCTATTTTCGGTTATGATTTTATTGTATAATGTGGCAAATTAAGTTATTTATAAAATGATCTGAAAAAAATTAAATATTTATGCCTGAACATAGACAAAATAAAATAAATGCACTTTTTGGCCATGTTTTTGTCTTGCATAAATCAAAACAGGCGAATGTTGTTAAACGGGAATTTAAACCTTATCACCATCTACGTAAGGGTTGTTATTGATAGCGGCTCAATTTAAAATATTACACGACGTAGTGCATCGCTTTAAGTCAAATGTAGTTTATTCACTATCCGAACGTTGAAGAGGACACATGTGAATACAAGCGCTTGAAAACAACCTCTTTAAATGACTGCTGACGAAGCCGCTCAAGTGGTGGCACTACTGCAATCAGGGATGCGGCAACTAAAAAGTTTAGTTGCCGAGCAACATCACAGACATGTATGTATATATCATCAATTAAATGATATAATAACTTTGTTTTAACCACAAATTTTATAACCAACCGATTTCACTTTACTCAAGCTTTATCAGGGTAAATTGAAATTTGCTTTCTACGATATTTCTGTTGTGGCAAAGCTATCGCAGTTAGTTCTACCACCAAATAACAAATAAAATAAAACATACAAGTTTGTGTTATGTAATAATTATAATAATATACCTACGTATACTACAGAATTCATAATTCATCAAAAATATTATTGTTTATCCCCTAATATACGATTACAGGCATGAATGAATGCGATACCAAATTCCAATCCCGAAACTAATTAGACCATTGTGCCTTTATTTTGAACTTACGACAGTAATGCAAATAATAACTATGCGGGAAATGTGGCAAATGACATATATTAAAACACCAAAGCATAAAATTAATTCGGTTATTATTTTTAACTAGAGGTTTACAGGTGTTTTAGTCGACTGCTCTCCGCAGTCAAACACGCGAACGTAAGCCGACACATACCCAATTTCTACCGATTTATAGCAAGTTTTTCGTTAACTCTTCATGTTTTGAGTTCCATAAAGTATATATGTTATTTTTGAAGATAATTTCTAGACATTTGTTATGCTGAAACGTTAATTATATGAAATTCCCTGGATAAAAAAAAAACGCAAAATAAGCTCCGAAAATTATTAAAAACACGTTTTGTTCCTTTATTTAATATGTTATAGACATGAAAACATCGCAATGTATCTTTAAATGCAACTAAAGCATTTGTCGAGAGATTTTCGCTCAATTTCAAACAAGTCCTGTTTTATTAAATATTTTCCCCATTTTTGCCTAATTATTATCGTTTTTTAATATTAGCGCGCTCCCTCTAACATTCGTATTTACATATCTCCCTTTCAAAGCATCTTTGAACGCTTACTACGGGGCCTTAATTAGTATTTATCCGTCTTACAATGGCTACAGTGGGTACCACCAAGCTTCGCCATAGATTTAAAAACTTTTAAAAATACTTTTTTTATTGAAAATACGAGTATTATTTTTAGATACATAAAATGACATTTCAGAGCTCCACAAGATCATGATGGAAACGACCTAGAAATACCAGATGGATAATCTTAGCAAATTTCACTACGCCATAGCTCACTGTTGGAGAGTTCTAGCTGCTTTGAACAATTAGATCTTTGATCGTTAAAGTATGCCTTTGGAAGCATTACAAAAATTTAAAATGGGTTGTTTAGTATTTCCTGCATAACAACAAAATAAAATACTCGTAGCTTCATTATAGATACAGTAAATAATAAAGTTCCAGATCGACACGCATAACTTTGCAGTGACAGCGTCGCCATTGTAGATATTTTGGACACAAAAATCAACCCGTAAAAAACGATACATCCATTTTCAAATGTCTTTTAAAATGGTGAGGATTGAACTTTCCTACCCGGGGACTAGAGTCAATGAGTAGGACCGACATTTATTTCGTATAACTATTGTAACGTTATCGAAGTGGGTAAATTTTCACTTCCAAGATTAGCATTCATTCACAAAAACAAAAGTAAAATTCATATATTTTTTTTTTGAAATAGCCAAAAAAGTTCGTTCCTGTTTTAACTGAATGCAGAGTTAAGTATAGCCAAAGGAAGGCAATACCAAAGATGGCCAGGTAACTGAAACCGATTAAGAACAATGCACAACGCACAAAAGAGAGGGATGATGAAAACATCGCAGCATCTGGTGAGGTTATGCTCCAGAAGTTCGTCTAATTGAAAGGTGAAGCAGAAATGATGAATGGACATGGTTGGCTTGCAATGCGGCTTGTTAACGGGGATTCCGCTGGTTAAACAGTCTCACATCCAAAACGTTACTCGGATAAATAATATAATTCACCATTCTGTTGTAGTCGGAATAATTGGGTCTGACAACTACTCCGTTCGAATCATGAACTCGAAAATCTTGTAGAGAATGAGACCATTGAAAGATTCGGTAGGTTCCAAAGATTGCGATGTGCATTGCATGTCGATAGAACGCCAGATGATATGACGCCGAAAATTATGGGTGCCTCAGTGAAAGCGACCCAGAGACAGACCGAGGAATAAGACGAGAAATAGAACGAGGAAGAGATGGATAGACTGCGTGGAAGAGGATTGGAGCAGGACGGAAAGACTGAGGACTGTAGGAGAATGGCGAGAGATCGTAGCCAGTAGAAAATTTAGCAATCGGGACTTTGAATCAAATTTTAAATAAAACGTACACCCTTAACGAAAATCATTTAACTATAGTAGTATAGCATTATCGAGTTGTTCCGGGCTTGTGGCCTGCAGGGTAAATAATGTATGGATGATTTGCCAATATTCGATAAACGAGGGCACCAGAATAACAAGAAGGATCAATTCCACCCGCGATATGACCTGTGACCCGAACTCAAAAAGAGTTTTTATTTATTTTTTAATATAACAAACAATATTACTTTAGCAATATAAACAAATACCAAAGAACCAAACAAGCTAAAGAGAAGTTCGATGATTAGTAAAATAATATAACAGAAGAGGACGATAAAACTAGAAATATGTTAAATTTGATGAGCAAACACGAACTCTCACAATAGACCAGAGATAGAGCAAAAAATCAACCGAATTAATGCCTATGTACATCTTATAGTATTATATTACATGGTAAAAAATTGCAACAGTCAAAGAACAGAACGAACAAAAATATTTGGGACACAAGTCTTTATTGCACTAAACATTCGCAAAGTCATGTACGATGTACAAACCCGACTTGATTTGATAGCAAAGCTAAAGAAGAATTAATGCATTGTTCAGTGACCATAAACATCCGTTAAACGTAATAGTCAGAACTGACTTAACTGTTCCCTAACCGTGCACCACTTAACTGCAACGGAAGGTGCGGTCGGTCATCAAGGTCCGATCAAACACAATATTAATAAGCTTCACAAGTGTTTTGGCGATGGCTGACGAATGATAATACCATTTAATTTGAACACGCGCGTCGTTCGTATGGTCGATCAGGACCGCAACTGTGCGTATCTTTTTTATTACGATAGGATTGTACCACCCCAGCCAAGCAATCTTGTCCCGGTGTGAGCGGTACACCAGGGGTGTAAGTGATTTGCTAAGACTTTGAACACGTGCTCTGAGGATGGAAAGGATGAGGATGGAATTTAATCAGTCGGTATACATGGCAACCTGGAGATAATACGGGAATGCAGGATGAGCAGCAATAAAGATAAATAAAATGCGCATGGTGCTAGTATCATATGTTTCCATGAATAATACAGCCGTCGCAAGCTTTCAAGATCTGGTACAAAAGTCATTCACGTCAAATTTTTCATGTGAAAGTAGTACCTACCAAAATTATAAAACTATCCCAATTTCAATTTGATTTTGTTCTATATTAGCATGCCCTTATTACTATTGTGCATTCATTTATAACGGCCTTGCACGATTTTAGAACTCCTTCATAAGAAAAGAAAAATAAATTACAATAACGAGATACACGGACACGGGACGAGAAATTCTAAGCAAATTAGATTGCCAACAAGAAAAAAAACAAGCACCCAAAAATCTCTGATGTACCAGGCCGTTCAACTCTATAACAAAATCCCGAAGGAAATTGCTGTGATAGAAAATATTAATAAGTTCAAAAATGAATTAAGAAAATATGTCTATCTCAATTATTAATGTTTCTTTTTTGTGACTTTATTGAAATATTTAAAGAAAGATAATGTTTGCCAAACAATGTACATGTTTATATGTTTATAAAACTATTAGCACACACGAAGATGTGAGCTAACTTAAGATTAATAAATAAAAAAAATAAAATAAAGACATACGTCATACATGATTTCACGTTTTACCACAAGGTATATACACTTCCCAAATTATGTCTATATAACTACATGTTCGATACAAATACTTATAGCAACTTAGCACAAATAGTATAAATTCTGATTTGTAAAAATATTACAAAAATAAAAATATACACCTTCTTATGCGTACTTGTCTGTAATAATATGTTATTTATCAATATAATAGTCATGAATACAATCGAATCAAGAAGTGGCCGCTGCACACAGAAAAGTTTATGAGGGCGCCCCTTGGTTTGGCCGCCCGGGTGTGCCGTACACATTGAACATAAGGATGCGACGCCCCTGTGCTCGACAATCACGTAGTCCATAACATTCCAGGAAAGGACGATACTATGAAATACAGTTATGCAATCATTATTTGATTGAAGACGATCATGAAGGATTGCCAGGTAGCCTTAAACCAACATAACTGAACAACAATTCAACACCGATAAAAAATGAGTCTAGCCACTCCGTCTAAGCCTCTCTTTATGTTATACGCGTCGTTAGTTAGAAAGATAGGGAGGTTACAAAGGAGCTAGCTATCAAAGATAAGCCTTTATCCATCAATGTCAGGGCATGATCCATGGTTTATTTTGACGGCTACCCCATCATCAAAATTTTACAAGAACAAAAATTAACATAATATATCTGACGTTTTTTTTACATTTTTCAGATAGCACTTATTTTTTTTTATTTATATTAACTCCACACAGGAGGCCCTGAAGAAAATAATTTCCTTCAGGGCATATGTCATCTTTGGGGATGCTGTGTGGAGGGTCTTCTTGTGGAGAGGAAGGAGTGAACATGGGTATTGAAGAGTCCCATGTTGTAGGAGGGAGGAAACACAGAGGCCGGCAGTTCGTTGCACAGCCGAGCTGTTGAACTTAAGAACGAATCGTAGAAACGACCCGTTCTCATGTGACGAATGTCAACCGTATTGTCTCCATTAGGCGTCGAACAGACGTTTCAGGAGGTGTACTATAAAGCAATAATGATGATTGTTTAGTGATAACAATAACTAATAAAGCATATATAAGTAGGTTAGTATACCGAAGGGGTATTGTAGATAATGAATTAATTGAGCCATCATCATTAAGATTGCGATAACCTATAAATAAATACAGCTTGAATAATAATTATTATTGTTGAATAATTGTCGACAGCAAATAAAGATCAATATAGCACGTACTTGGATAAAATGTTTAACGTTATTATAATATGTAAAAAATCTATCCTTAAAGTAATTATAATGGTATTTTCGTAGTGCCCTTATCAGATATTGAGCAAATATACTTTAATCACAGACATTTTAATATGATTATAATATTGAAAATACTTTTATTATTGAGCTAAAAGGAAGGAACACCAAAGAGGAAAACCACTACCAGAGAAATTATTTTTATAAAAGTGGGTGTAAAAATTGCTTACGAATCAATAGATGATAACAACTTATCCGATGTGGTCAAAAAAATCAGGATGGATTTAGAATTAGAGTGAAAATAGTAGTTTGAGGAAATTTTATATAATTACTCTCAATATCAACTTGTTTTAATGCAAAAGGGCTCTAAGGTTCGTTGTAACCTCACTTTCTGTAATCTAAAAAAATATTCCCTCAATTCTTATAGCGCCATTCTTTAAACTAATAATTTGCCCACTGGTGCAAACATATTATAAAAAATGCAAATTAATTGAGATACTGACAAGCTAGCCTAGCTATGAACATTGTGTTTGCAATTCTATGACTTTCTGAAGTTTCGCTGCTACGAATTCTGTCGAGACTGTTATCACAAATAGATCACATTGCAGTGTACGTTTACAAGACAAAGTGTCGGTTATTCATAAGAGAGAAAAGTTACAACGGAGCTATCAGCGGTAAGTGTTTAGCAAGAGCCTCCGTGTATGGCAAGCCTCGTGCGCAGGATTGTCAGGACCTGACACCTGGTGTCTAGTTTTGTTTACAAGAGCAGCGTCGGAATAAACCTGGGCACTCGACTAGGAATATTATTATTTTGTGGTGGAAGTCATTGTCGGAATAATGATGGGTTATCACGTCAGGAGGAAGTCGGTGGTTAGAGGTTAGACGTTAGACAAAGCGAAACGGACTCGGACATACAATCCCAATATACCAATCCTTGCATGGTACTAATACCTTTTTACAGAGACGCATCATCGGTATCTAACTATGATGGAAAACTAAAATTATTAATGGTTACAAAAAGTAACACAGTAGGGGCAAGTAAAAAGGTTTCGGAGACAATCATAATTGACTTAATTTGAACAACAATAACAATACGAACCATTGCCTTGGTTGGTGCTATAAGTTCTTTAAATGCAAAGATACTTTTGGTTAAGAATAGCGGAAAGGTGCAAAAGAGAAACATACATCTGCTTTGCAACAGAACTTTAAAGTGAAGATATTCAAAAACAGGGAAATAAAGTGTAGTTACGTGAACAAGGCGAAAAACATTAATAAAATCATCTAACGATGGTTACATACATCTTTTATACAATGCAATGAATACTAAAGATGCCTGCACACATTATGATAAAATCGCTATTGATGATCGTGAATGGGGATCCGAATGGTAAAAAGATTATGAATTTAAAAAGCAGTCAATGAACTGTGCCACTTCAATCGACAGTGGAAATAATTTTGATTAGTGACAGCGACAAAGCAACGAAAAGATCAGGTGAAATTGTTGAGGTCAATAAGCATGAGACGAAGAAACGTTGCAAGAAAAAATGACAATACAGTGTTAATTTGTGGAAATGGGTAAAGAAGAATTAATATTACGGAAAAGAAGAGAAAATAAAAGAAGAAAGAAATGAAATATGTAATGATTAAGGAAAGAAAGAAATAAATACGAGCAGAGATATTCAAAATAATGTAATAAGTAAATCTATAAAAATATTAAGTTAAATAAGAAATCAAAGGTCTAAAATACGGGAAAGTGCACTTTCAAAAAATTCAGAATTTCTGGTTAGTCCATTGTTTGTATCATCGTCGAGTAAGAAGAGCCTTCCAGTGGAAAAGTCCTGTCGATATCGTGGCCCTTGTAATTTCCCCATCATCACACGAATCGCATATTCCTACATTCTTCCCTGAGGTATAAGTGGCTAATGCCAGCAATTTGATTCACTGTTAGGTCCAAGGGGCATTTTCAGGTATTTTCAATCAATTCAACCGGTTTCCGGTGTTGAAGAAAATAAACTACACAAGATTATGGAAATTAGCAAATAATTTACCTACTATAAAATACTTAGAAACAAACTTTAATAAATAATACAGTTTATGAATAAATTGTAGTTAGTTGAGATACAATCTGGTTTTAATTTAAAGCAATAAAAAAATCGTAAATATTCATTTTTAACTATCGGAGTATTAAATTAATTACAGGAGAAGTTCTATCCTTCGTGTGGGTATAATACAATTAAATAAAAACTCAATTAACGAAACATCTCAATCGTCACGTGACAGGTGAAAAATCAAAAATATAATTTAATTACTGTCTATATTGATTTTAACACGTGGTTGAAACAAAGGACATTGCACTTTTAACCTTCACGGGCGTGCCACCATTATTACCAAGCGGTAGATTTACGACATGCTAAAAGCCTTTGCGCAATAAGAGTCGTAATGGCGTAAAAATGAGCCTTAACGCATCAACGATATTTTTAATAAATATTTGTGAGTTTATTTATACGAAAAACTGATAACTCCTTTAGTAGGTAATACAAATAAATCCACCTTAATATTATAATGAACAGATACACGTCAGCAAAATACCTTGAAGTTTTGAGGGCTGAATTTTTTCTCACCTTGTGAAGTGTTCACGAAACATAACATACGTACAGTTTATACGCTTGCCTTTAACCACACAACAATGCATATAATTTATTGAACTACATATTTCAGTAATCAGTGCGTTTTACGTACCTTTGTTTATAGATTAGGTACCTACTACCTACCATTAGTATATATTTTGAAACAAATGTACAAGTACTTAAATTAATGTAGAACCCACCGCAATTTAAATTCGAAATGAAATTGGGGTCATCCGAAACAATCACAATTTAAGTTTCCAGATATGGCGTCAAAACCAAAAACGATGCCGCAGCCCCACCAGAAACTGGCACAGAGCCTAAACCATTCCTCGGCTCTATGGGGCGAAGCGAAATACCAAAATATTCCCAAAACGGAACGGTGAACGGAAATGTCCTACACGCGAAGCAGAAACGAAAGCTGGACTCAGTTCGATTGTTATGATTTCCGTGTCTGGTTGTCACATTGCCGTGGCTTCATTGCCTTATGCTATTATTGCGTGCTTGATGTTCCGATGTTTCCTGATGAAAGCAACTAAAGATATAACCCGTAGGTAGGTATGGTCGCTGTTCACTGCCGGTTGGTTGGATGAGACTCAATATTTTCAGCAGATCGACAGGAAGCCATTTGTTAAAATATAAAACTGCGCACGGAACCTACTTTCGGGGATAATGTTAGCGAAATAGTCACGAAGCTCTGTGTAGTTCTCATTACATATTCAATAAACTTTCAAGGCAATGTAACAGACGACACTAAATTGTTGTATAAAGTAACTAAGCACAAGTTCGTTCAAACCATTGTCTATAGACATATAATGTGTTAGTACATTATTAAAGGGCCCGATCAAAACAGTAAATCACGAATGATACCTACATTAATTTAGAAAACAAAAAATCCATTTCATCGAAAAATATAGGAAATTATAACCGATATACTGACCCAGTTTATCGGAAGTCAGGAGATAAAACGAAGAAGATAGTAATAACAGAATAAATAGATAATAACAGACAACGATGTAAACTAGCATAATGCTAACGGAAACCATAAATCAATATGTACATCGATCCAGATGCTAAGATTGAAATGTCAGCAACGAGAGATGGTTATCTTAGCGCCCATTTTAAAACTTTCTACAAGGTGAGTTACCATATTTCAGAAGAAGTAAAACATAAAATATGAAAGTTTTCAACCAGCCTAAAGTAAGAGATTTAAGTAAAATAATAATGTGTAAAGCATTAAGTGAGGTATACCAGATTTTAGAGATTTAAATTCATAGTAAAGTTCATCAATATCTTCATGCAATAAGTCACATTTTGTTGATCCGTCACATATGACATAACTTAACAGGGCGGATTCAAGCATATCGGGGAAAAGATCGTGCCATTACATAGTCCTATAAAAGCACATAAAAGTCATGTCGAAATGTACTCCGGAAAACGCTATCGGCTTTGTATGCAGAGAAATAAATGAAACCAATAATGTAATACAGTCATTAGTTTTAGTACTCACTGCACCAAAAGGGGATGTTGGATTATTACATATTACATGGACAGGGGGAGAAAGTCAATAATGAATCACGAGAACGAATGGACACATGGGTCAAAGACCCTGCAAGATGTCATAACATGTGTTTGAAATTAAAAAATATCTAATATAAGTCTGAGAACTGCGTGGCATGGCTGCTGTGGAGATAAAAATATTTCAAAGAGAGAAGAGGTATAATATTTACGTGTTAGCCTTTATTTAACATTTCACGGTCACGTTCACTGTCAGAGATTTCAAATGCGAGAAAACACATTTCTTACTCTACCAACCCTCGTAATACATAAATAGAAACCCGAGACCAAGTCACCCCAAGAAGTGTAGTTTAGTAAGGCCCTATTATGTAGTTGGGCGGATACCCAATACGCGTAAAGTTAAAAGTAGCTTTGATGCATTATTCAAAAGACCGGAAAAAGTTACATTTTAAGTGATCGAAACAAGACGTACCAGCAAATAATAATAAGACTCCTGCAACTGTATGTTTCAATGGAAAATATGGAAAAAGAACGCTAGACTACATGATACCAAATTGTTTAAATATGTTACCTGCAGAAATCAAAAAAATGTACAAATATAAAAATAAATTTTTTGTTGAAAAATTGGCTAGCTGAAAGAAATAGTTTGTACTAGACTCTAATACAAACTATTTCTAACTGCATACGCTTTAATTGTTTTTTGTTTTTATTTTTATTGTATTACACCTCTCATGATATTTTTTTTTTTTTTTTTTTTATTGTTGATACATTTTTTTTTTACAATATATCATATTTCAATTTAGTAATGTTGGCCTCACTGGGTATGAATGTATACATTTGATATAATCTGTTTAAGTTAAAAGCACCCAATGACAAACTACTTTAAAGTAGTTTATTGGGACTTTTTGATTTTTGTATATTATTTTTGATATTTAATAAAAAAATAAAATAAAAAAATAAAAAAAAAAATCCTCGGGTCTTCGACTACGGGGGTAAGCAATAACCATATATGTCGTCGAAAACATTATATTCACTGTTCAAAAGTTGAATAAAATTTTAAGTCTGTCTAAAGATTTTAAAAGTTGTCACGCTTCAACAGTTTTAAAATGTCACTAGAGTCAGCTTGATGGCAGAAAGAGGAAACCACCTTCCAGTGCTTCCGATATCCCGGTGTTCATTTCCTCCTCCCCTACCCGCCACAATCCACAGTATCGAGTAACTGGGTACGCCAAATGACGCAACGACAGTATCAAACTGCACTAATGGAATTCTAGAATGTAATCAATAGCCCAGTCAGCGCAGGGGGAGACCAAGATCAGGAAACAACCGACAAGGACTTCACTTAGCGTAATTAAACGAGGGAGAACCTTACCAGGCGTAATAGGACATTACCAAATTAAAACTTTAACAAGTAATATTAAAAAGGAGCCCTACCATGGATGAAGAGATACCAGAATCAGAAATTAATTTAATGTGATGATAGGCATGTAACAAGATACGTATCAATGACAAGTCATGAACAAACAGAATGATTATTTAAAAAAATTAAATTGAGCTACCGCATTCATTTAAAGGCATGATATTAGTAGTCGGATTAGATTAATGGCAACTGATCTCTTATGAAAAGTTGTAAATTCACTCAGAGCATGACAAGTGCGCAGGTAACGAAATATTTTACCGTTGAAACGCAACACCGAGTGAATACGAACACGTTCGGAGTGATATTGAAAAACAACACTCAATTGACATTGAGATACACGCAGTGAGAAGTTTATTATCTGGATCAGGTTTCGGCTGAATGTAAAACACTATTAAGTGCTGATCAATGGAAGGAAAATAAGATGTATCAGATTGACTTATGACTATGACATGGGTATTGAAATTTGAAATGCAGTTACGAAACAAACAAATAAACTGATCGCTGTAAACAGTGAAAACTGGGATGAGTAAGTAAAGTTAATACCTGTCATTGGTATCTAGAAATGAGGGTGCATAATACACACATAAATAGTCCGATCAACTATTTTATAAAAATTATCTGCATCAGTATATCTGAAATAATTGTTTCATTATAAAGTCATGGTTCAAATGATGATCTCGTCTTCCGTTTAAGATACAGGTTTATTTAGAACAATGAGATCCGCATCCTGAAGAACTGAATGGAAGGAACGGAAACAATATAGGAGATGATACAACGAAATCACGCTCACCAGGCGGAATGCAGCAGAGATTGAAAAAGCCAAACAAGTGTTTCGTAAATGAATTGCAGTTTTTGCATTTCGGATGCAATTTTACAACAAAGGAGCAATTTAAATTGCAACGAGCATACGGACTCGCTTCAAAAGAACCAGTTGAAACTTTAATATTGTCCTGTTTTCAGTTGTTTGATCCTTAACGAATCATCGGACCAACAATGTCATGGTAAGATGATTTGACCAATGAAGACGGCTATTTATAAAACAGTAACAATGGTCAGGAATTACCAAAAACTGCATTTCATGGCAGAATTGATTGGGAACCAGTTTGGAAATAAATTATTTGACAGTAACAGCGATTACTGCAGCGTGCCAGTTGGACCGTTAAATTAACAAATTTGCGTAAAACATCGTTTGGGGATCAGTCGGACCACAGATCAGCCGTGACATCGGTCGCAAAACAAAGTGATTTACAGTAATACTTTGCAAATTGGTGATTTTACACGATTTTTGCGGTATTTCCCGCGGCAGTCGATTGTCATTCTGAGGTTTTGATATCCGTCGATTCTGTGTAGATTAGCAAAAGGAAAAGCACACAAACAAAACAAGCCATTACGTGAAATTTTGTATTTATGTCGGAATTACACTAAATAAATTAATCGCCGCTGACCGACAAATGGTTGTTAACCAAATTGGAACTTCTGCTACAAAAAATAGTCTGCGGGGAAAAAATGAATTAGACAGTTAATGTTTTAGTATTTTCTGTAATAAACCCGCAAGTTTATCTAAACACTGTGGCAGCATAAGACCAGCATTAGTGGAGGCGTTTTTTTGAGACTCGTCGAGAGTTGCAGTGCCGATAATGATATTTAAAGATTGATGGGGAATTTTTCAACAAATTCCATCGAGCCAATTCCATGAAAGAAAACAAACAAAAATATGTATGGAGTAAACAGAGAAGCATCATAACACTCTACGTACTAACCTAACCTAACCAATAAAAATAATCAGTTGATCATCCTTAGTAAACGTATGCCGACAAAAACTCTAGACATGCAAAGGGCGTCTCAAGTTTAGCCTGGCTTGTTCATTGAAAGATTAACTTGAACCATAAGTTAAAGCTGTGTAATTCTAATAGACGTAACTGGTATTGAATCAAAACTCTAAACGAAGTTTTAATTTATTTATGGTTAATTAATACAATGGACACTTTACTTAACAAGCATATTTGATGATCAAGACATGCTTCTTCTGGTTTTTGGTGAGAGCCTGCGTTCATTAAATTAAAAGTTATTTCAGAAAATAATCCAAAAGAAATTAAAATTGTAAAGTTCATGCCCCACGATCACTAAGGTTTAAAACAGCAGTAGAAAGTAATTTAAAAGGGCGGCACCACATTACAAATTTGAGTGTGAGAGAATAACTAATGGAAAGTGGGAGGAATATATCACGCCTGGTCATTTAGATTTGGATCACACTGGCCTCTACCAGAATCTAAAGAGTTGACTGTTCTTAGATACAATATGGCATTATATATTTATATGTTAATGTTTTATGGAATTTAGGTATCGAGGGCTGAAACGTAAACCTCTGAAAATTTGTCAAGGCGAAAAATAATCTTGCTTTCATGTACTAAAGAAAGATATTCTGTACGCAAGACCAGAAAGGAGGAAAATACGTTGATAAGGATATTATTGTGGTCAGCTGATAAAAAACGCACGCAATACTACGCATACATTCACCAAAAATAATGTGTTTAAATTAGATACATACACATACATAGGTTTCTTTTTTATAAATAAATTAAAGCTTGGTAAATTTGCATGTTGTTCGAAAATGAACAATTTTCTCAGTATCCAGACCAACATTAAAAATCAAATCGTTGCTTGAGATGGCTCTAGTTATAGCTTTACAGTTATGGTTAGTCAGGTACTTCACAATCTTTTTCCTTTCCTAATTTCTCACAATCCTGCAGCATTCCCTATACTGAGTCTGTTGACCTCTGGTCGTTGAAACACAATCATCTACTTATAATAATGTATTACATTAATGCTCATAGGATTTCGTAAGATGTCGAGACAAAGTTCTTCTTTGTTTTCTGTGGCATTTTGAGTTAACTTCCATCAACCACGACGTGGGAGTCTCGGATGATTAAGAAAGCCAAACTTCCTCATTAAAGTGATTATTATAGTTGGCAGAGATCACTGAACTCCGGGCTGCAATGAAAACACAGTATCCAACGCCATCTAAACTAGGCAAGAGCATTGTTAACACTTATTAACAATTAACATCGGTTTCTGCAACGCAGTGCGGTTTGTATGAAGCCAATGGTCATGCATGTGCTGTTGCATGTGGAACGATACTGTTATTTTTGAGGCATGATTTTCATTCCGGCATACAATATTTAAATTGATGAATATTTTTTATTATGATAATGAAACTGTGCTTTGTTGTTTGAGTTCTAGAGTTGTTAAGAGCGGCTAGGGTTCGATGTTCGGTCAGAGATTTGAACAGAAACCCATCCGAGCATGAATGCTTCAAATGGATATTTTTTGCTAGACAGCTGAATTATATAATACGCTCCAGCTGTGATGGTCAGGAATAAATGTCGAATACCTACAATAAAACTGACTAATTTTAACTTGTTAAAATAACTGGTTGAAAGTCGTTGATATGACAGCCAAAATGTTTATTTTATCTGTTAAAACGTAACAAAGGCGGCAATCGATAAAATTTATTCATAAATTTCATTTATTTTAAATTATCGAGATAGCTGCATGAAGCCAAGTTTCGAATTCATGTTGGGGATTGGATTTGAAACGGAATAATCGGGAGATTAATTTGAAAAACCGAATTAGAATGTTTGGTTTCCCCGCTTTGTTGTGTAAAACATATTATTTATTCTTGTTTTTGACGGGCTTTCAAAAAAACAAAAACAATATTTTCAAGAGTATGGAATTAACTTTAAAATATTTAAGGAATCTACAACTCGCCTTGGAGCGAATTATCACTTGTTTATAATGCCATAATGGTAGGGGTAACTTAAGCTTCGAGCATTACTAAAACGACGTTTTCCTTCAATCTTAAAATGTGACAAATTGAACTCTCGTATTTTATCTGTACGCCAGCTACCAATTCAGCGACATGGCATGTCGGTAAAATTGGCATAAATTACATATTATTATGTAGGTTCGACCTTAAATAGAAATCGCTAGATGGCACTACCTATCGATTTAATAATAATAAACCAGCACACGGACCTTGCCCTTGATTACGTCTATATTATTGTTGGTAACCGATCGGCTTTATTTACCGTTAATACAAAGTTGATCAGCTTATAGGTTATAGGCAACTACCTAATAATAATATATCAGTAATAATATGGCGGGCAAACTAGAATTGATAAAATAATTATTCGTTATCTCCATGCCAGAAGAAAATTTAACTATAGACTGGCAGTTGTGATAATTTATTTCAAAACACGCTCCAGGTAAAAAATTAAAGCGGGTACTTGACAACTTTTCATTGACAGGTCGATAATGCCTTTAGAAGGCAAACTATTCGATAGTTTACAAAAATACACGTCAAAATGCATTGGGCTATCGAGCTTTGAGAAGTATATCTAAAAGATGAGAGAAGAGCTAAATTATATTCCAATATAAAAGAGATAATGTAAGAATGTAATGACTTTGTGTCTAAAAGTATGAAAGAGACATTCTTATATGAAAGAGATAGCATGATTATGCCGAATGTATAAAAGGGTATGCCTGCTTTGTTAGCTCGTCCATTGACCATTTAACTTCCTTATAGTAACTCGTACAACAGTGCGACAATAAAAAATAATAATTCACTTGATCATCCAGTAATTCTCTTAAAGAAGAAGTACGACAACTGACATAGTCTGTAATAAAGGTACTACAATTGGCGCAGTCGAAATAGGAAAAGAAATACGGAAAAAAATCGCTGAACATCAAAATTGGTACAATAAAGAAGTTACAAAGGCTCCAAATTGCAACATTGGCGCCGTATAAAAGAAGAGTCCCATTTGAAAGAACCAGCAACATCACACTGATACGTGAAATTATGAGACCAAAGAAAACTTTTGATCTTTCAAGAAACGACTGGTATAAGCCAAAAGAAAAATGATAGCGACACGGCATCACTATAGAACTATTGCCCTGTGCACGTGTTCATATTGAGTTAAAGGGTTCCCGGGGTCTTTTTCTCGTCCCTAACCCGATTAGGAAAATTGGATGGAAATGATGGAGACGATGAATTCCAAGTAATAACGATAATACAAGATGTGACGCATCGAGCTTTTGACCTAAGTTTACTATGTTAGTGTGACTGAGGGATCCGCTTCAAAATGCCGACATAATTATCTTCCAAGATTCTCGCGGCGATACTTAAAACTTCTGCTGAGGATTTAGTTCAGTGAGGTAGAATTCTTACCGCATCCGACAGCCATCCTCAATTCCCACACGTAAATCACAAGCCATCTTGTTATGACTATAATCGCGGAAGACGTGCGTGCGTCTAGGAAATCATTCTATATGGCAACGGCTCGTCATTGTATAAGCCGACAAGTTCATTCATTTATACCCGTACGTAAAAAAAAATCAATCCACACCATAATCGTGTCAGATTAGAGAGCCATTTGTGCGAATGCTAAATGTTCGTCAAAGTCCCTACATTTTTATTATTTATTTTATTTATTTATTTATTATTAGTACCCCAAACTAGGCAAATGCCCGTATTATGGTGGTAACATAAATAAGAAAATATAAATATGTTGTACATATATCGTAATACAAATTATAATATATTCTGGTCTAGTAATGTGTAATTTCTATCACACAAGAAATTCTAAAAATATAGTACTATAGAATGTCTTATACTGATTTATAAATGTGGAAATTCAAACTATACAATTGTAAATGTTCTCCAAAATGCCCTGGAAAGAAACTCAGACTTATTTGTGATGTCCCGAAAGAAACCATTCATCTGTTCTGAATGCAATTACTAATGTTATCCAAATTGAACCTGATAATAAATTACATCTTTGCGATTCTTTCAAGGATAAAGAAACCATCCTGTCACTTCGAATGCAATCAACAATGTTCTCAAAATTTGTTTTGACAGCATCGCCATTCCATTGTAAGAATATTATGTACTAAATACACAATTTGGATGTCCTGAAACGGGAGTCCTTCCCAGTTGGACAGACAAAGGTTCATTTTGTTTTGTATTGTTTGTAATTTATATATATAAATAAAAAAATACAAAAACAAAAATAATAAATATATTTACGATAATAGATAATAGGGATAAAGTCGGAATCTATGTTTTAGGAAAATATTATATAGATATAGATGTCAACGACCTCCGTTGTCGAGTGATTACGATCTTTGATTGAGAATCCGAAGATCGTATGTTGAAATTCCGGCGTGCGCAAGTAAATTTTATTTGATTAAATTGTGTTATTTTACAATTTATTCGTTAACAAAAAAATAAAGTAAATTTGCGGCACGTTCCAGAGTGGTAATCAAACATGTCACTATCAGTATCGCCCCGGCGAAAAACCATCATTCAGAATCGAAGCAATGCTTGAAAAGGTTTTAGCTGTCTTTTAACTATCTCCTTTACTTCCCACTACCTTCAGCCATACCCCAACAAAACTCCAATTGGGGATGCCATAGTCTCACTGGCTCCAGACGGCTGGGAGCAATTGCAGCAACCAAACCTCACCGGTAAAACAAACAGCATTTTTGAATATTATAAAATAGTCGGATCGTATCGCTATCGTGTTGTAATGATTTTCCGTCAGTCGGCGAGTTCAATGGGCCAATGTTGGCCGAACAAAGTCTGGCTGTAAAAGCTTCATCCGTGTAGAAATCTAGTTCAAATAAATAATTACTTTATTCGGATTATTCGAAGGATTAAAAGATTCCACGACTGGAAAAACCGAAAAACACGCAGCTGCACTTAAAATGCAATAGCACTTCAATTAGTGTGATGGCGAAATTTTTACTGCACACAAGATACTAAACACTTATCACGATTATTGGTAATATGTAGAATATCTTCTTACAGGTGCCCTATTAAGATCTCCAGTTTAATATTCAAATGAGCTTTATGACAGTCGTAAAGTCATTTATGAAGGTGCATGACACTTACAATCAACACACATTGCAATAGTGCCACACAGTGCCATCGCCCATTAAATATGGGTTATCAATTTTATTGTGTCATTGTGAGAAACAAGTCCATAACCTCCCAACTAAGTCAAAGTGTGAACCATGATTCTATGGAGACCCTAAATCAAAGACTTACCTACGTATCTATCAAAATAATAAACACACCACCTGTGGAAAGTGTTTAAGGGAGCGTGTTTTTCTTTTTTTATGTGATACCTCACAAGAGCTCCCCTGTCTGTATAGTGTACAAAAACAGGAGAACTATATCGCCACCCGGTCAGTCAGGTCTTGAAGATACCCGCATTATAATATGAAGACGAAAAACAGATGCCGGTAGCACGTTCGACTGACACAAAAGAGTTGAAGAAATGACCCGTTCTCATAAAACCAACATCAACAGTGAACGGGTGTTCCGACAAGGGATCAATGCTGCTAGCTCCTTCAAGCAGGCTCCATTGAAATACCCGTAGAACAGGCTCAGTATACTTACATTGCGTCTGTGCATCAGATTTGGCTATCGGTCGGTTAACAACGAATTATGATTAGACGGACCGCCGTTCCTTGCACGTAATAAAGTATTTTGGGGCTCCGTCCCAGAGGTGGCTCTCAAATTCAATTATTGGACATACTTGTGATGACGAAATCGAAGAACATCGACAGAAGGATAAATACCGAAAATTAAATGGTTGCAGGACAGAATTCAGCCATGCTGGCGGTCCACAGTAAAGTTCTGATACCAAATACAAACCCATGGAATTGTAAAAATAAGAACGAAAGTAGAATGAATACAACAATAAGATCACCGAGGCATATGTGTGTTAAAAGGAGACATCTAGCCCATGCTAGCAAAATAACGTCAATTGAATCGTTTACATAACCAATTTAATGCACTATTGAACGGCAAGGCACCTTATAATATACTTCTCCGTAGATCATGTTCATAGAATACTGAAAGCGACATAGATTACGAGACGTATAAAGTTGATTGTGAATAATTAAGTATGATTACTATTACCAATGATAATAAGTAATAAATAATAAAACAGACGATTAAGACTTCTCGGAGAAACTATTGATACGCAATAATAATAATTACTAATGAATTGGGATTGACCGTAATGCGGTTAGATGCTAAACCAAGTTAACAATATAATAATTTGAACCTACTCGAAAGAGAACTTCCATGGCGGGTCTTATAATAACTAAACGAAGTTTGAATGTTCAACGTGAAGCAGGTAATCAAAACACGCAAAACTGATATAAAGCAAATAATTATTTGTAAAGTTTTAAGGAAACAAAAGCAAAATTTACATACTACAACCTTTATCTATGTGAAAATGATAAATGATTTAACATGTTGTCACAATGACGTACGAATGTTATCGATTATATTAATCTTCAATTCAGAGTTTTATTCTGGTAAAACAAATAAGTTCAAATCCAGGTCAAGTCAAACTCCAAGCAGGAGGGGAGGGCGATTAAAATTATGCTTATAAGCTTGAATAAATGGATTTAGAGGCCATAAAAATACGAAGGGAGACAGAAGCGCAGGGCTGCCTAGAACAAAGCAAACTAGACATAATGTTCCACTTCAAAAATAATCGATATATTATTTTATAAGTTATATTAAAATGTTTATAACACTTGCCTAATTGTGTGTGAAATATCACCACAAAAGTGCTTTATAAAGCAAGAAAATAAAGTTAAAGCCTAAGCCATAAGAAAAATAAGAAACGATTTTTGTACTCGTATATACAGGTTTTCCAATGTGTTATTTTATTATGGATCTCGTATTATTATAGATATCTCAAAACAGGTGTTATTTTATTAAGTATATAAAATAATTTTTTATTTATTTTATATACATAAACACACACTTGCCACAAACTACACATCACTTCTTATCACTTATCACTTTCTTATCAGTTCTTTTATTTTATTATGTATATAAATTAAAAATGTACAGCTTCAAAAGTAACATCTAACGAAATAGCGGGCTATTCAAAATAACACCTCTTATTGGAAAACCGTATATTATTATGGCAGGAAAAACTATTTTTGTATTTGATCTATGTTTTAATTTAAATATTTTTCTAGCGAGGAAATGGCACGATGAGACGGTTAGTTAGTGGGGTTTACATTACAATTAATATGTAGACGTATTCGGAAATATTACATCAAAAACCAGAAACCAGAAAATACTTGCAAAAAGCCGTGACATGGATTGCGGCAAGTCATTAAAAAATTGATTGCCCCAAGAAACTACAAATTTCATTAGAATCATTTGTTCCAAGAAACTTCAAAATTTCATTAGAATCATTTGTTCGAAGAAACATCAAAATTTCATTAGAATCATTTGTTCCAAGAAACTTCAAAATTTCATTAGATTCGTTAAATTTTAATTATTGTGGAATTAACGACGCTACCCCTGCGCATCTGATCACGACAGCGGTTCTTCGTGACATAAACTAATAAGATCAGACCATGAATTTAAATGACGCGGAAAAAATACACAGGGCTATGGCAGGTATCAGGCACCGAAATATACAGAACATCGGTGGCCAAGCCGCAATCCTTCCCGAGGGGATTTACTCAACTGGGGGGTGGGTGGATAATCCCTTATTATGTAACTCTTTATTACAAATAATAATAATATCATAATCCATCACAGCTAGACAGACCTTCATTTTATACTGATTATTGCTAATAACATCATGTGCGTGCTGATAAAAAAATAAGGGCAGTTTTAAGTCGTAAATTCGCTACTAATTCAGTGTGTAATTGGTGTATTACATAATTACATGAAAAGAAAACAAACATCAGTCATTAATCTCTAAGCTACTCTATTCGTTGGTGATATGCCTACAAAGCATCCCACGAGAAGAATTATGGCTATACAAACAAAATATTATACTCTTTTTTCTTAGGAAGTCAGAACGAACAGCCCATTAATTAAGTTAAGATATGCGCAGTTCTAAGAATATGTAATCAATCACATGACGGAAAACCAAAGATGATAATTTACCAGAAGACAAATATTGCATTTGGAATTAATTATTTATATAATCAGATCAGGAATGGCTGTTATTACGACATTTGAAAATGATGCTATTATGCAAGTACGGAAAATGTATGTGAGTGTCGGTATCATGAAATAATGACAAAAAGTAAAGAGCTTCACTCATGCACGAGATATTACCAGAATGTAAGTGAAATAATCGGCTTAATCATTCCCGACGTTTGGATTATATATCTCTTTGGATGGGAGCCGCCCACCAATATATTACGGCTTTATGTGGACTAATTTATTATGTGAAAAATACAAAGAAAGATACAAAAAGAATGCCATACTCCATTAGATCACCCGAGTTAATAGTCACAAACTTTCAAATAACTCGTAATCTTTTGTGATAGCTTTGTAAATGTTTGGAAAACGCACTCTGATAACACAAAAGCTTTGATAATATTTCAGTGGTCACGTCATTTTGGGGGTGGTTATACCCTCATCAAAATAGTATAAATCAAAGTCTTAATGATTTACGAGGTTATGGATGTAGTTGTTTTCCTGCATTTTGAGATAATCGTGCAGTCCGCAGCAATGTTCAAAACTAGGACGGAATGGAGATAATACAGAAATGGCTTTATCTACGAAACCATAAATTTGAAATAATTCGTTGTACATTTGGAATTGGAGGAATGCGAAACCAATAAACGAAACGAAGACAATGAAGACAGAATTCAAAAATCCAACGGTTTTGAGTCACGAATATCACCGTCGGTGATTCAACCATTGTTCACAAAATATGGGGCAGTATTTTGTCAACAAATTATGCAGCGGACGACTAAAAGGTGGCAATGTGCAGTTATAATAATAAACAATAAGCGAGAAGAATTTTTAAACAATAAATTTGAATGTACAATACAGTTTTAAGTTTTATATCAGTGTGAATTCATCAATATTGATGATGGGCAGTCTTAAAACGCAAACTTAAAAGGAGGAAAAAAACATTCAATACAATTAATATTAAACGTATTGATTATTTGAACTACACGATTTTCACGGGTACTCGTAAAGTCTTAAGTACTTTGTACTTACCACTGTCGGTCGGGGTCTGTCTATCCTAAATGTGAACTTACATAAAACAACTGATAAAAACATAGCGATAGACCAAGTGGCGCGCTGAAAGCCTTGTAAATTGACTGTCTAAAAAAGAAAATGTTCCGAGTCGATAAATCACCTGAAAGTTCAAACCGACCACGCATATTCTCTAGCTCGGACTCATAGTTAACGAAGAAATTGGTCTAATTTGGATTTTTTGTGATAAAATCATAGAAAAAAACAACCTTGACATACACAGCTAAACTACTTAGGCCAAAACATCAGAAACCTTAAAAAGGTAAATTTTGAAGCAATTATTATTAAATTTCATAAAAAATATAAAAGTTTACGCAACTTTTTTTATGATGCAAAACTTTCGGTGAAATGTATATAATAAAGATTTGTTTGTAAAGCACGCAATATCAGAATAAAAACTTTGTTGTCAGCGCGTAATGTAAATCGTGGGAATAGACAGATAATATTGATTAAACATTTTCGTTAAAGTTTTATAAAAATAACACAACTACGGAACCAACAACAGGTAATAATATATTTACTGACGAGATTGGAGATTGGAATCCATTACTTTCATATTTAAGTAGTGTTTGGTATTAAAATGGCAAGAAAGACGACACAAGCGAAAATAATATTACATTATTATATAGGTTGTACATTCTGAAATATTTATTAATAATTTAAATAAATAATAGAAACACATTTCATTATATTTTCTGTACCTTCATATTTGACAATAAATAATCTCGCCAAAAAAACTGATTTTAAATAAAAATCAGTGAGAGAAGTTTACAATATAAGACGGTTTTGGACGGTTTAGCATGAGCGCCCTTGAGGTGATTTTTCACAAAAACGGCGCTATATAAATCAAACAAATATTATAAAAGGTGACCGGATAACTCATCAAAATGACCATTCAACACACCTTTAAAAAGTTATATAAAGTAATGAAAAGTGATGAAACAAAAACTAAGTTAAATAGGTTATGTAGGTTAGGTTTATTGTGTTAGTTTTTTTCATCGCTTTTAATGACTTTATATCACTTTTTAAAGGTGTGTTGAACTGTCATTGTGTTGTGTTATCATGAAAACATTATAAAACTAACTTGTTAACATGTTTTCGGAGTCCTATCAAGGGAAAGACTAAGAGGAAAAATAAATAAACTAATAATCACTTAACAGTCATTCGGTTTTTTTTGTATATCATTATACTTAATGATTTAAAAGTTATACAATCATTTAAAGAATATATATATTAATTATAAATATTTTTTAAATAACCATAAATATAACTAGGCGCCACTTAATGCCATTTTTTAAGTATGAAAGTAAAGCGATACAATGATTGTTTAGTATCGCATCGTGGCCCATTGAATGGTGGTATTTTCCAATTAAGGTGTGTAATCAAGAGCACGCGACATAAAAATAAATCTCATAACAGAAGTGGAAGCAACTACAGGTTACAAAAACACTGCCAAAGCGAATAGGTGAGTGAATGTGAAAAACCCAACAATTAGCAATTAGGGCAAGGTATTTCATACATTATTCACGTGGGAAGATTTTTAATGCCCACTAACTTTTTACAAGCAATTTATCAATTTCCCAAATATATTAAAAATAATAATGTGTGGTTAGTTAGTTAGTTATAATGTGTGTAGCTTACAGACGTTTTGAAAGTAAATAATATGAAACGAAGGTAGGTAAATACATATCTATTTTTTCCACGGTTTTTGACAGAATATTAAAACAGCGTTTTGATGGCTCGTTTTTGACTGTATGAAAAAAATAATAACAAGAGAGAGGTCAAATACATCGTTAATAGGGCATAACTACTCAATAATTCACAGTGTCTGGGTTTAAATTGTGTCAGACTGATAAATTAGAATCAGGCGTTACGCATTTCGAAAATGTCCCAATTAATTGTTAAATTTTTTTTTCCTATCTATTGGTGCTGTCAGTACCCCAGGGATTTCCGGAAACCCTCTGTTAAAAAACAATTAAAATGTGGAAACCTTTGTTGGAAATGCGTGGATACAAAAACTGGACGCATAACAGCTTTCAGCCACTAAAAGGAAGATTGTTTAAGGGTGTGTATTTCCCATTCATTTCTGCCAGTAAATAAAAGTGGATTTTTTGTTCCTTTAGATTAATATTTATGGAATGATAATTAAGGCGATGCAATACGTGATAATGTAAAATCATGTGTATTTGGTTTGAAAATTTGGTGGCCTAGAAATGTTTCAGATGCTTTAAATAAATACCGCGAGTATAATACATCTTGGCCTTTGAAATAATCGAGTATTTTTTAGATAAGTCTTTTTATAAGCCCAGAAAAAATAATTTATAAGGCCTATGAAAACTTCTTTAAAGTTCAAAATTTCCTACTTACAAAGCCATTTTCGGTTATGATTTTATTGTATAATGTGGCAAATTAAGTTATTTATAAAATGATCGGAAAACATTCAAATATTTATGCCTGAACATCCACAAAATAAAATAAAAGGCACTTTTAGGCCATGTTTTTTTCTTGCCTTAATCAAAACAGCTGAATGGTGTTAAGTGGGAATTTAAGCCTTATCGCCATCTACGTAAAGAGTGTTATTGATGGCGGCTGGATTCAAAATATTAGACGACGTAGTGCATCGTCTTAATAATTACATTGCACTAAGGAACCGTCTTGGTCACTGTCCGATATTCGAGTCAGGTAGAACTTTCTCATGATTCGCGTCTTTTGAGATTTACAAAATAATATTCAAAACAGGAAAATGTAGCACAATGAATGTTTGTTAATTTATAAAAAGTGCAAAACTCGCGTTATCGTCGGAATAAAACGGTCCTAATTAGCGCTAAATGGATATTAAAGTAATCAGACCGTGTAGAACTAGATCAACAAAGATTATTAACTACCACTTAATATCTTAAATAAAATATGAACAAATTAAAAGATACAAGTATAAGTTTCACCTGATTTTACATTTAAATTGGATATAAATAATTGGTATAGCAAATAACCGCGTTATGATGGTTAATGAACACACGAAACATTAAGCTCTCATCTTATTACTTTTATAAATAAAGGTCCAGCTTGATTTGCGTTTAATTTCAATTCGCTTTTATGTTTTCAGCAAACGCGTACGTAATTATTGAATTACTGTGCAAATTTAAAATGAGGTTTGCAACATTGAAAATGATACTTATTTGTTCCAATGTCTACCCGTATGCCGTACGATTGTTCGTCAGATATCAATATACACCTCGGAGTGTATGTGATTAATGTCCAGGAAGTGAGTCAAGTGTTGATAACACTAGCTAGATTGGGTTAAATATAAATAAAGGCAAGGTTACGTGGTAAAAAAATAACAAAACAAATTGATACCTACAATTGCACAGAAAATGAACACTCAAATGACAAAATGAATTATGAATGCCCTGAAACACACTGAGGGAGTTAGTGGGACTTTTAACATGATACATCACGCCAAGAGACATCGTCCAGGTGATTGAAAGCACCAATGGCTACGGTAAACATACGAAAAGTATTACGTATGCGAACCGATGTACGAGTATATATTTATGGTGCCAATACCACGCCTTAATGGAAACGGAATTTAACCTCCGATAACCGTGAAATTGTAGAATCAGGAAACATACACAGACATGTGCAGATTATTACACTCAAAACACAAATCTTAGGAAGTAATTTTTACACCTGTTTTATAATTTATTAATCTAATTATTGTTTCTAAACGGAACATTCACGCACGGCAAGGCTGCCTACCACAATGCCAAGTTGTCCACAAGATATACGAATTCTCACATAGCCTGGAAATAGCCCCTATATGAACCCTGGTGAAAATTTATGGTCGATTGTGAAGAAAGAATTGTAGAAAAATAAGATAACCACTCATCGAGGAACTCATTCAAGTATGGCACCACAACCAAGAATTAAAAAGTTTGCAGCAACAATTTGATGCACAGCATGCCGATTAGGATTAAATTACTTCTTAAGAACAAAGCTATGTTCATAAAATACTAGATATAAACCATTCGCATAATTAAGTCATTATTCTTCAATAATAAAGATTCAAAACAAAAAAAATTTCGTTTGATTCGAATAATTTTCACATGTCTGTAACCACACCCAAAAGCTTTGTTAAATGGATTGGGCAACAGTTAAAATAAAACGGTGAACCATTACAGATCGTACAATATTCCTGTGGTTTGATTGAATATAGGAGACTATCTCCATACTAATAATAATAAAGCCCTATTCAGATTTAGAGACAAAAACCTGGTGTTCTAGCTAAAGAAAGACACTAAAAAGATAGTCACAGTTATGTCAAAAATCTAGATTCTAAATAACAAGTAATAAGCCAAACAGCTAGTGTGGAATGCGACATTCCTTTTTAAATCTCTACTTAAATGTTAAATGAGTAGATGAGAGAATACGCTAGTCACAGTGCGTTGGTCCAACGCATAGACATTATACTAGAAGAAAAAATATCTTTGGAAAGTGAAGAGAATTTTAACGACTTGAAAACAATCAAGCCAAAGCGTATGGGATAATGATGTCAGGTTGCAACTATTTCCAGCAGGACACACACATATTTACCCTATCTTCATCGATAAAAGCATTCCTTTGCCGTACGCAGATTCTATGGAGAACAGTATTGCTCACCGCTTGTCAGCGAGGGAGCTATTATATCGAGGAAGAATCTATAACTAACATCAACGTATGCCAAAAGTGACATAACAAAAAGTTTTACGTAACATTAATTATGATAATTTTAAAATCAAATTACAATACTTTTAACATAATATGCCAGGGGCAGTTCATTCCAAAAACGCATAAAGCGAGTGGCGGGTGTAAATTTATTAAAAAAAATATTATAGAAAAAACTAATACATATCCTATGTATTTAAACAATCACTTGAATAAAGAGGGGGATCTAAAAAATGCAAACAACCAAAAAATTTAACTACCTTACATAGAAGGCGGTCTGTAAGCAGGACAACGTTTGCTCGGGCCTATATAAGTTTAAAAAAAAAGTGGGTGTGTCAAGCCTACGCAAGACAGAAGTGAAACTTCTAGTTTCAGCTGATGCTTGGCGTGGCGCAGTTCGCTGGTGTCTGAGAGAGAGGAAAGAAGAGAAGAGAGAGAACGTTCGTGAGCGGCTCCCCCACCTCAACAAGGTTTCACTTCAAAAATGCCACAGCCGAGAATCGAACCTCGCTTAACTGATTGAAAGCCAACCACGCTGAGCACCAACTGTAAGCAAAGCCGCATAAATTGATTATATTATGTAGGTTCTGAAAATATGAGAGCTTGTTATGTTTTATAATGTTACCTACATCACACCCAAAATATAATATATTTTTAAAAATAATGTACAATGTACAGAAATAGAATCCCACACAAGATCGCGTAGTGCGCTCTAGCGAACGGATATTTTATCAGAGGGAGATAGTTTTAATTTTTTTTTCTGTAAATTATTACATATTATCAAAATAAATAAATTAATTAAATAAATGTAATACAATTATCATAATATACGGATTAGATAATAATTTTAATCCAACACAATAACGCAAAGCGCGCTCTAGCGGAGTAATGTTTTATCACAGTGAGATAAGTGTTTTTATTATTTTGCAATATTATTTTCTTTTAAAAAATGTTCTGACCTACTAAAAAATAAGATATTGAATGAAAAAGGCGTTAAAAACAAAAAAATAATGTGCGATGGCCGAGAATCGAACTCGGATCAACTGCTTGGAAGGCAACTATGCTGACCATTACACCACCAACGCCAGTTGTCGGGATGAGCTAAGAAGCATTTATATGTTACTTCAAAACTTTGACTAGATCAAATGAACTTTAATCGGTGGTGGGGGTACCCGCATTTTCGTTTCGGTCATGAGTCGGTTTTACTCCGGTCCTCGAAATTGCATGACGCGCGTAAAGAAGTTTCACTTCAAAAATTGGTTGCGAAAATAATTAAAAACGAAGCCAGGATATTTCTTAAAGTCGCGTTTATAGCAATAATAATCATTTTACAAAAGTCAGGTAATTCACTTTGACTAAATCCGTTGTTTGTAGTTAGAGCTACCCCTTGAAGTATTCGGTTTATTTATACTAGACAGGGCAGAACGACATGCGATACTATTCTCGTAAACAAACTTTGCCTAAGTTAAACCACTTACCACTTAAACACAAGTAATCGCCTAAATTCCCACTCAAAATAGTTATACTTTGTTTCAATAAAATTTCAGATTGTTACGGAGTAATTTAGAAAGTTTTCTATTTATTTTCCAGTCGATGAGTGTAACAAGCCTTTCAAATTTTTATTTATAATTTTGCCACATGATATTGAAGAAGATAATATCTGCATAATTGAACACTACATAAAACATATCTACACCTGATCGAAACAATAAAAGTAACACGTATCAAACGGGAATGAATAACATTCAATATTTGTAATACAAAATTAAATATTGCTCGTTTGACACGACAATGTGATAAATAAAAATCAAAAATATTATTGTCGCAGTCCGCTTACAAACCAAACCATAATATTAATTGTCTTCAAATTTGTATGATGTTACTAAGCATTTGTGATACTTACTCGTGGCTGGAACTATCCAAATATATCCCAATATTAAGAAAATTGCGTTGATTGATACATTTTGTACACACGATTCAAGGTATGGCAAGATCAATTGAATCAGATACTTAAGCAAAATCAAAAGAGAAAATGATATAAGAGTATAGATGAAACGGGGCAATGACGGCCTGCGTGGTGGAGGAGCTCTCGATCAGCAATCCGGGGATCGCGGGTTCAAATCCCGACGTGTGTAAGTACATTTTATTTGATTAATTTGTGATATTAAACAATTTATTAATTTAAAATAATAAATAGTTATATGCGGCAGGTTTCAGAGTGGAAGATATTCTCAGTATCGCCCTGGTGTAAGATCACAATTGGAATTGAAACGTTGTTGAAATGGCTTAAGCCACGTTTGGTGACCAGATCTGTATTGCAGATGTGTATAGCCAGGTACTTCCCCATCTTCCTCTTGCCAATCTCCTTCCCCTCTCTACCTTCAGACTCAAAACATACCCACATTAGGGAAGCCAGGATTCTTGTGCGGTATTCACATAAAAATAAGTAAGCCAAAATACACTAATGTGGAGTTCCATTCTCTCTCCACACACTGGGGATATAAATGGCTGAAAGGTTGGTAATTTTGTGAAAATAACTTATTATGGGTAAGATGCTGCAGGCTTTCAAAGCCATTTCAAAAGCTTCTGGAACAGACTCGAGACTAACACCAAGATAACCAGACAGTAGACTACACTGCGCAATTGTGCTCAGAAGTGGAGAGGATTGGATATAGTAGCTTGTGATGGATGCAATCAATACTTGTCAGACAGCGTGGAAGCTTTTCGTTACGCGCATTCCTTGTTTCGACAGCGAGAAGAACTTATTTCTAACGATCTAATCGCTTTTACCCAATTAAATAAATTCATTTAAATTTTTTTTTAAATCTCGTTTTGGTGACGTTTGCTAAGCATGATCGCAAATACGAGTAATGTTGATACTTCAGTCAAAAAAATATTCATGAGTCTAACAAAGCTTTTTTGTTTTTTTCTTAATTTATTCATCTTATTGATAAATATAAACATGTATATAAGTTTGATGTACATGTCCCGCGAGCTCCCGCGACAAGAAAGACATATTAAATAAAACAAATTGTAAAAACAGTGAAAGTTGTTTCATTTAATTGGTAATTACTCCGAAGTCAGAATATTTTGGAATTTATCAACATAATAATGCATCGAATATTGATGTTATTGTGTTTTAAAATCAAAATTTGTATCACTTAATAATAAACAGCCCACTATTTGGTTATTTTGGGGTCACCTGGGGTTAAGGCATTAGATACAATGTGAACCAATTTCGGGAACCATTTGGAGGCTCTATTGTTAACAACACCGTGACAGGGAACTAGGCGCGTGGCAGACAGGTGATACATGTTAAATATTAAACATTATTATAACACGCGCAGGCTGTATAGAGAAGCCTTACTAAATATTATTATATGATGTATGCATAATCCTATTGTATTTCCATAAGCACTGTGGTGTTCTTTATTTTGAATACGAAGAAATAGGGCTTTATAAATAAAGCATAGGACATGATCGTCATTATTGTAAATAGGTAAGTGAATGAACAATAACATTAAATAAGATACCCGATCTAATCAAGTGGATTTCTTAAGGCGATGCAATACGTCGTGTAATATTTTAAATTGAGCCGCTATCAATAACAACCCTTATGTAGATGGCGATAAGGTTTAAATTCCGGCTTAACACCATCCGCCTGTTTTGATTTATGCAAGAAAAAAACATGGCCAAAAAGTGCCTTTTATTTTATTTTGTGGATGTTCAGGCATAAATATTTTTTTTTTCGATTATTTTATGAATAACTTAATTTGCCACATTATACAATAAAATTATAACCGAAAATGGGTTCGTGAGTAGGATATTTTGAACTTTAAAGCAGTTTTCATAGGCCTTTACATTATTTTTTTCTGGGCTTATAAAAAAGACTTATCTAAAAAACACTCGATTATTTCAAAGGCCAAGATGTATTCTACTTGCAGTATTTAATTAAAGCATCTGAAACATTTCTAGGCGACGAAATTTTCAAACCAAAAACACGTGATTTTTAATTACTATGTGTGGCATCGCCTTAATGGGTTGTTGCTGTTTTAATACGTCAATAGGAGAATTATTCTAACCATTAAATAGGGTATTACTGAATTTTCAATATTTTTTTTAACATTATGTCGTTTTAATTTCGTTTATCCACTAAATACCAGTGTACCTAAATACTAAATAGGTACATAAATTTAAAAATAAAAATACGACCTTTTACATAGATATTTATTTAAAAGCGTCTAATATTGTGTGCTTACACCGAACAAAACATGATGACATGACACATATATTATAGAAATATACCCCTTTGGAGAGTTAATAAAATTAAGTTATCACAGTTAAAAAAACTGAATAAACACAAAATTCTACTTTTAATCGGAATTACCTCTGTTGACTAACACTATTTCTTTAGTCCGGTATGTATTTTGAAAAAGCATGCTAAAGTAAAAAGCAGCTGTATAATTTTTTAACAGCGAGTGTAGTTTTGATGAGAAAGAATCACGAGATATTTACCATGCAAACTATATTACATGACAAGTTATTCTACCAGTTTAAAAATAATTCAAACTTCAGTTCTAAATAAATAAATCAATTTTCTTCGAATGTTCTGAAAACTAAACCTTTCATGTAGGCCGTGTTGTCGAAATTATCAAATTATTTTTTTTAACTATACGTCAAATATTGAAGGTCGAATCATAAAAATATTTAAATACTACGAGTAAGGCCATTCTAAACTTAAAGTAAAGTTTTTGAAGCTCTACAATAAATGCCAAAAAGCTTTAATAGTTGCCATTTGTACTTATAATTTAAGGTATTTTTAAGCATGTCTATGAATGGCGTTGATTTTTATAAAGCTTTAACAGAAAAAGAATTTATCTGCATAGAAAGTTATTGAATTTAATTTCGAATACTGAATTTATTCTTCCCCAGAAAGGTCAGACGTTACTGTGCAAAAAATGAATACATTATGTCAAGATGGCTAAATTGAAGAGGCGATGAAAATGTGAAAATCTAAATATTTATTTAAAAAATACAGCATAGAAGCGTGTATTTAATTTTCTAAAAAAAATCAAAGGTTTTTATCAAAAACCGTCTTCGTGACAAAAAAATTATTTCCATTTTCAAAAAAAAATATTTGGGTGCAGGTCCAAAGTAAGACAGTACTCAAATGCAGAACAAAATAAACACAATGTAAATGAAAATATCGTAAAATTCGGCTGTAAGACTTAAATTTTCCCGGAATCCCAGAATTTTCCTCACAAACGGGGAAGACGCAATCAATAATCGTGTATCCACCCAAAACTAAAAGCATCCCTCGGGATCGAGGCATACCTGTTCTTTCCATTGCCGACTTTGTGGAGCTCCACGTGCTTGAAGGCTGCGTAGGTCGCCATCTTCAAATCAAAGCCTTTTCTTCTTCTTGATGCAGATAAAATCACACACTACCCTTTGCGAGGGGTCGTAGCAAAAAGCGAGATGAAAATTCAATCACTGATACTTTCTGCGAGAGGAGCGAAATCGTAATACGATTCACTTGATTTTAAATTTGGAGATAAATTCAGCGATCGTTTAGTTTTCAGTAAATTAATTGTTTTATTATTGGGGAAGAGCGCGAGTCTTTAGTGTGTTATCACGAGCGAGGCTGGGAGTCGAGTGTCGAGTTGGGAGTGAGTTGGGCGGGAATCGTTCTGGTTAGCGACCGGTTGCGGCTGGGGCGAACAGCTGACTGCTTGAATCACCGGCGAGCGGCTGGCTATATCCCACCCAGTACGTCAGGCCACGGGGGAAGCGGGTGGCAGGGGGGAGGGCCTACCCAGCGTGACGTCCTCCCACCCCTCCCAATCTGTGCGCCATCCCCGTCTGATTCGTGATTCATCTCGGGTTATTGCGACGTTTCTAGATCGCGTCGTTAAATAATTAGAACGCTACATTTTCATATCGTAATTATCAACCAGAAAATCTTTGTTTGTTTGTCTCAGTAAGCCTTTTCTACCAAAGTAACAGTAAGATCTTGAATCCTGGTATATCTACGTGTAATTATTTATGTCCGAAATTTCTAGGTCAACACCCCTATTTACTACACAAAATAATATCCATTTAATTTTCAGTTAAGACGGTAAGTAAGCCATCTCATACAACGATTAGAGGCAAACCAAGATTATATTCATAGACAAAGTGCTGGAGGACCTGGAGAAATATGAGAAATTTTGAGATCAAAAATCGGAGGCCAAACTTTCCTGAAGATTTTGAACTGATCTGACGAATCTCAATAAAGATTAGTTAGTAACCGCGTGATTTTCCTCAAAGTTGTAATACGCCAGACAGGGCAATGCACGGCGTTCAAAAACTTACGCGATGAGTGTTTTTTTATGCATTGTTACCTTTGTCAGTACTTTCAAGGAGGATGATGACCCTAAATTTAATAATAATACATTCAGACAAAATATTACTACAGGCGTTATTAAACCATGCTTAGTCACCGACAAAGACAAGATTAAGATACCATATACTATGCCTAGCAATAATTTCAAAAATAGTAATACTTTGTGTGATATAGAATACTGAATGTCCAATGTGTTTGTAAATGTATTTTATGCCAGCCACCCCTCGGGTAACCTCGTTACATATATACAATTTACCACCCTCCCTCCCATAAATAGAGCGTCTGTCCAGTGTTAGAGGCCGTCTACAGCTTGGGGTAGATCTAACTAAAATTTATTGGGAAAGTAGCGTAATCTGATTCAATGGGAGATTATTGTGATAATAATAATAGCGAAAAAATAATGAACTTTAATGTATCTGAATGCCATTAAGATCGTTGTTTTTAGTAATAAAAAATATATTGTTGCGCCAAATCAAATTAAACCAAAATGACCAATGTTTTAATCATTAAATTTATTTAAACTGTCGACCACTTTCTGAAGAACTCTTCCCTCGCCAGGACAAACGTCAAAGCACGCGTTAACCCTTTGGGTGCTTTAATTATTGTTTTTTCATAGTTTCATAAGAAGTGTCGAAAAATCCGTAAAAAATAAAGAAATAATATTTATTGCTAGTGTGAAATTTCATAATTTATTGTTACTTTCTAAACATGCTAAATAAAGAAAGATGTTGCAAATATTTCCCATGTAGAATGATCAGATGACAGGTACACGTGTTCCTAAAGCTGTAGTGTTCTGTTTGCAAGACGTTTTCTGTGGCGCCTAGCCTATAATCGGCACGCGGCACCTAAAGGGTTAAATTAATAATTTATATTGTAATAACGTGGGAAGGGACCGGTGGACTGTATAAATTTAGTGCTGTAAAGTTTATCAATGTATTTTTTTTAAATATACCTATCAGCTTTTTTCATAAACATATGAAATTCTAGGATTTAAAATGTATAAGCCTAATTTTTGTCAGTCGATGATTCAAATACTAACAATATCCATTAACTACAGAGTGTGGAAATTTCTATGATTAATTTTGAATTGAAATGCATTTCAAAATAGGCAACATTCATTTCAGACATAAGCCTAACACAGTTGGCTTTGTAAATTATTTATTATTTATTTATTTGGTACAATATTTTTTACATTTCATAGTTTTCCAGTAATGCTGGCCTCACTGGGTGGCTTGCCGTGCTGAGGCCTTCATTTTATAATATGAAAATATAATCTAAATACAATCTACAATATAAGATAAAATAATACATTTAATATATAATCTTGTGTGTTTGTGAGTGATGTGTGTTTATATTGGTTTTGTGTGTTACGTGTAGGTTTTATTTTTATTTTATGCTATGGCATTTTGGTAATATTGTCTTTTTTGTTCTATAATCCATTTTGTAATTTTGTGTGTGAATTTATTTTTATTTTCCTCAATTTTAATTTCAATTTACACTGTTGAAAGCTTTTATAGCATGGTATTGGTAGTGTCTTTGTCCAAAGCTTGAATTTACTGTCGGAGTTTTATGTTTTCTTTGTACGCTTGTCTAACTGGTATGTTAGTGTTATTTTGTGTATGTTGAAATTTTTTTTTTGTCAAAAATGTAGTTTAGTAGTGTTTTAACGTATAATTGGCGTATATCTAGTACGTCACAGTTGTTGAATATTTGGTCTGTATCAGTCAGTCTATGTTTTTTTAGTATTACCTTTAAGATCGTTTTCTGTGAAATTAAAAAAATTAAATTAAATTTTCAATTTATTTCAAATGAATTGAAAGTATCAGCAATGCACCGAATAAAGTCACCAATCGCATAATTTAATTTAACGCAGAGTTAACAGGATGGCTGGCAACCTTATTAACCTCTCAAGTACAGCCCACGTGAAATGGTTTGTGTTCTTTTTGCAACCGTGTCAAAGTACTTGCGGGCTGATATATTACTCGATGTGAATCGCCTTTTCAGTGCGGAAACGGGCTGTATGGATGGTGGAGTATGGATCGGCCGACGCACCACCACCCTCTCCCTCCCCATCCCTTGCCATCCTAGAGGCGCGGCTGAAAAGGCCAAAATCTATTTAGGAAGTCTGCGGCGTTGGATTTTTTATAAGGGGTCTGGTAAATTAAATCCACCACAGAATAAGGTGTTTTTCACGCTACGCTGAAAAAATGCCAAGCAACAGAACCGAAAAAGTCTTTCGTTTGTTATAATGAAAGTTCAAAGGTTCTGAGGACGTGCAAGTGCGGCATAGGTAAAAGTGCAAGAAATTTGTGAAACTATCTATGCACAACCAAATGTGAAGCATAATTATGTTTTGTGAAGCAACAAAAACCCTTTAACAGTGAGCTCTGGCGACACGAAGGTTGCAATACTTTTATTTGCTGGAGTTTTTACGACAAAGCACCTAAATCTTCGAAATCTTAATTTATCTACCAAAAGAAAGTGAATTTCACAGTTATTTTCAGTATTATATTTCAGTGTTATACACGTATTCCAGAAAGAATATCGAATATCCATAGGTGGGCAACGAACAGAACGCCGGAAGTAACTGAAAACAACTGTTGTTTTTCGAGAAGGGCTTAGATACCAAAAAGCCCCCACAGTGTTGTTAACATCGGCGTTGAACATTTACCAAAGTCCAGAGTCCAGCAACTCTGGAAATTAAAATCGAACCCGGCAACAAATCCGAATCGTGCAGATTGCGAAGGTAGTAAACAAGATTAGCGAATAGAACAATGGCTCGGCTTCAGGTATTGACAGGAGAATACAATCACGACAGCTTCAGAGGAATAAACTCCCCGCTCCCTACTGTGTGAACAAAATTGATGCAGGCAATTAAAATTCGTACAAATTCACGATTGGTTCAGAGCGCGAGTCGGGAGGAGAATTGGATCGCAGATTAGAGGAAAGGATGAGAAAAGGGAGAGATGATTGAGAAATTGAAAGATGTGACTTTCAATGACTTCTCTCTACACGCCCGTTGATACCACCCAAGAGATGAACCTACCTATTACGCCTGTCTCGACACAGGACTTTCCGAATAGGCAAAGCAACCACCCAATAAATCAAAATTCAAGCAAGAACTGCGCAATTCAAGAGAAAAACCACTCAAGCATCGTTGTCTCGCTAAAGGTATAGGTATAGAGAGAGTGGAACAGGAATAAAGGATTTTAGCAAGATGGTTCGTAACAAGGAAGAAACGCCAAAAGATAATAAGTTAGATGGTTCAGCCAGTCGGAAGGATCGACTTGCTCACAGCCGGTACCAACCTTCAATACGAGTAGTACTTAGATGGTCTGTAGGAGTACCAGTAATATCTACGTAATATCTAAGTAATATCTATGGAGTAATATCTTAGGGTTTAAATCTGGGGATTGAAAAAGTAAAGGTTGGACTTATTTATGGGGTTGTAATATGTAAATTAAAAGCTAAAATCTTCAGTATACAACACAAAGACGTTGTGAACTCCTTTGGTTAAACCAGAAACAACAGTCTCGTAAATATTATATGACAATTTTGTCCAGCGACGAATTTCTCCATTGGCTGATTGCCAATTGGCATTCTTGGTAAGGTGGGTATTCGGGCCCACGATTGGTTGTATTATATAATAATATCCCATTGGATTCAAGACGCTTCGCCAGACATTAAAAACGAGACGATGCCCTCGCACTTCCAATGAGAAGACGCGAGACAAAGGTGATGGAGATAGCCATAATAATATAAGAATGCGCTCGAACTCGGAAGAGGAATTTTGCCAATAACCTACTATAAGATCAAGTAGAAGAATGTAATGAATCTTATAATATAATATTACAAGTCGTTATAAATGAGAGAAACATGACTATCTGGTTTCGTTAGAGTTTCAGTACTATTTTTTCTAAAAAATTTTCATAATAAATCTTACCCACTTGACAATCACAGGTTGAGTGGTTATGATCCTACGACTCCGGAAGCCGCGAGTTCAAATATCGACGTGCGCAAGTAAATTTTACTTGATTAATTTGTGTTATTTCATAATTCATTATTTTAAAAAATATATATAGTAGATATATTTGCGGCACGTTCTGGGGTGGTAGATACTTACAGTATCGCCCTGAATGTCGCCGTTTGAATGGCTTTAGTCGTATTCAGTGTCCGGATCTGAATAGTCAGGTACTTCTCCGCCTTCCTCTTCCCACCTATTTACACTCCCCATCACTTTCCGCCACACAACATACCCCAATTGTGGGTACCTTGGTCTCACCGGCTCCAGACGGTTGAGAGCAGTTGATAAAGTAGAGCAGTATAAAAAAATAGTAAGTAGTGTAAAATATGGAACAAATTATATTACGACGCCTCAAAGTATTTTCAGAACAGTTAAATTGATCATTCACTACACCAAAGAGGTTGTAATAAAGAGGTTGATTGATATAACCATAACTGGAAATATCAAAGAGACGATTGGGACGCCAGTTCCGAAGAAAATTACTTAAGTACCTATGTTAAATTTGTTAATCGTTCAGGAATGAAGATTGTGTAGCGATTTGTTGGGACAAAAAGGCTGAATCTATTTTTGGATTTCTACATTAGACAGGGCAAAATTTCAACAATCTAGAGCACCTGCCATAGGATTCCACAGCATTTAAATAAGAAACGTTTCAGTGTATTTTCTATTAAATAAATAAAATTACAAAAAACTGACATCTGACAGGCGCTTCTAGAATTATCCCCCGATATAAACATTTTGAACAGTTAACATTTACATTTCAAAGTACAAAACTGCTTACCAATTTTAATATAAAGCCAAAATGTTTACAAAAACATCAAGTCTAGACCCCGTTATTAGAAAATTGTACTGCAAGTGATTTAATTTTATTGCAAAAACCGTGAAATGGAACGAGAAAGCGCAAAAATTATTTAAAAAAAAACAATAATTTCCAATGTAAATCCAGAGCCGACGAGCGGAAAGCACTTCTCTCTCCGGCATTAATAATTACGTGTCAACTAACATATTATAAATACACACTAGGCACATTTCTAAATGCACCGCAATTTCGGAAAAAGTATGTCAATTGTTTCTAATTAAACCGATTAAACACGACGATAAATCAATGGTTTAAGAGTGACCCTACACCAGACCTTACAGCGAATTAATGACCTTAACGAATATCAATTAAAAAATTGACAGAATTAATTGTTGAGTAACAAAGGATCGATAAATGATAGTCCAAAGAAAGTTATTGTTAACTACTATACAGAACTGAGACTGGACTGTGCAGAATATTTTCATTTTGCAACTGGCAAACTTGTATCTTCTGTTTATTACACAAATGTGGAAATTTCGGAGCCCAGAACATCTCTAAATAACAGAGTTGGTGTGTTTAATATAAATTTATACATACAGTTAAACGCGTAAATGCGTGGAGCAAGTGGGACTATGGTAACCCGAATCCCACAAGCGCGAACCTTGACAACCGCAGACAGACCGCAACAGTATGTACATTAAAACATCAATCATCGTTCACTTCACATAACTTAGTAAAGACAATATCATAATTTTAAATTATTTTCTAGATTTTCAAAGCACCAATGAGGTGATATTTCACAAAACGACACTTTAAAATTAAGGTGGTATTTTTATCAAAGAGGTTACAACATAAAATATTCAGAAATACAAACCCACAACTATCTACAGTAAAAGTAGTCTTATAGTTTTGCAACGGAGCTCAGTGCTTCGTGTAATTTAGAATTGACGGTCAATTATGACGATACGAGATGAAGGTTTGACGGATGAAGCCAACGCCCATCGAGGCTGGCTCGCGAGGGATACGAACTACGAACCCTTGTCACGGGTGGTCACGACTGCCTTGTCTAACGAATAGCCACTAGACGCTAGACCACTGGGGAATCCAAACGGAGGCGGAAAAACTCAAAGAGAGAATCGATGGTTTTAATTGGAATATAATTACATATCCCCCGAACGGCTGCCAACATTCAATAATGTAATAGAACTTATTCACAATTAATTATCGACTTTTAGAATAATTGAATTATAGAGGTTTTGTGTTAGAATTTGACTGTTTCCTAGTAAGAAATATGATAAGACTACATGGTGCATGGTGGTTGCATAATGAACGCGACAACATATATTACATTAGAAATCACAAATTTATGACAAGATTTGCTACGATTCATATACAGGGTTTTCCAATAAGAGGTTGTTATTTTGATATTCAATCGTAAAAGATCAATTATTTCATTGCTTGTGTGGCACGTAGCGCCGTCTTGTTGAAAGTAAACGTTGTCCAGATCAATACCATCCAGTTCCGGCCATGAAAAATCATTAATCATCTCTCGATAGCGCAATCCATTCACCGCAACTGTTGCTCCAGCCTGATTTTCAATGACTCCGCCGGACCATAAACCGCACCAAACAGTCACACGTTGAGGATAGAGAGACTTTTCAACAATAACTCTTGGGTTTTCCGAGCCCCAGATGCAACAATTTTGCTTGTTGACGAAGCCACGGAGGTGGAAATGGGCCTCATCACTCAAGATGATTTGCATTTGATTGACTCAAGTGAATTTTAATAATTTCAATGCGTTGTTTAAGCGTGTATCGTTCCATTTTTATTAATGGCGTAGTTTCTACTTTTCAAATGTCAAAAAATGACAGCTTCAAAAGTAACATCTACCGAAATAACGAGCTATTCAAAATATCACCTCTTATTGGAAAACCCGGTATAGTGTAAACAAGGAAAATCTGTCTTGGAACTATGAATCCTAATAAGATGCCTTACCTAGCCTCATGAACAAGGTCTAATACAGCCAAAACAATGGTTTAACTTAATTTTCGGATCCAAAATAACAACAACAATTGTATTACACTCGCTGCCTACTTTTTGAAAGACCTCTATAACGTTAATAATGAGATGATAAAATTCCCTTGATCTAATAGTAGTTTTGCTCTGCAATGCAGTAAATCTCAAATATACAACTGTCTATAAAACAAGAGCATAAACAAAATGTGTATTTTTACATTCGTTATACTAAATCAACGGTGCAACTCGCGGCTCGCGATCCCTTCTCGCGCGGCCCATTTTGTACGCCGCACTTGTACTCCATACGACCCGCGAAGGTTGAAAAATAGGTAATGCGGCCCACCTACTAAATGATTAGAACTAATAGGAAAAACAAATATAAATAGCAAAATTACTGGTTTGTATTCATTTTGTGTACACCTTTTAGGATTTATGTCTACGCACCTGCACATTGTCACATAAGTCATTTATCTACATCTATAAATCCCCGGATACCAAATAAAATATTAATATGTTTCTTACAGCAAAAAAATATTCCCTCAACAGACTACTTCGAGTGCCGATAAGGTTAAACTATTTAGATTATTCTAAAAGACGGAAAAGTGATGTACAGTCATTAAAAGTGATGCAAAAACAACTAGCTTATAAAACAAATAACCTATTTAGCATAGTTTTTTAAATTACTTTTCATTACTTAATATCACTTTTCAAAGGTGTGTTGAATTGTGGCTGTCCTGAATTATCCGGTCACCAATAGCAGGGACCAATTTTTTATTTTATTTTTATTTATTAAAGGAAAAAGTACATGTAAGTACTCGTAATAAGGTTTAGAATTTACAATGACAATCTTTAATACTTCTCTTCCAGAGAATCATTCGCTTGTGGTTGGAAGAGGAGTGTACATTATGTTATTGTAGATATACATATAGAATCAAGACAAATAGGAAAAAAATATATTGTAAGTAAAATTTACTACTAGTAGCATATATATAAATAAAAAAGATGTTATTAGTTTCTGGGATAAAGACAATTATTATTATATTTTTTTTATTAATATGTATACCTACTATATTTGGAGAAGAAATTGCTTCTTAAGTAGAATATTTACTTTTCATTTTTTTGATAATTTATCTTTAAAATATTTTTTCTAAATGCATCAATTAAACATTTTTAATATGGTATGATTACTAACCGGAACTCTAGTTGGATTAAGATAAAGTGGCCCCGAATCATTCAATACAATAATAATGTAGGTATTTTTTGCGTACATAAATAATACTTGAATATATATTTATATACATAAATATTAAAATGGGTCAGAAAAGAATTTTCCGAAGCATTGTATACGACATGTTGCTATTCGGAAACTGTGCAAAACAATTTGCATGAAATGCCGCAAAGCCAGCAAACTCCGTGCAAGAACAATGGGCATTCATCCATCAGTGATTCAGCACTGGACGGAAGCGGGGGAATTAGCCATCTGGCGACGGGAAACGTTAAGAAACAGAATCATAAGGCGACAAAGTGCGCCGTTTCTTCACCAGAATAAGTCAATTATTATAACACGGAATGCAAACTCGCATTCGACAACGTTTACATACGTACGAGTACTTCTCTAGGCGCTAACTCTGAACCTTTGTTTAGCAGAAAACCGAACCGTTCCCGAGAGAACTGGCACAGAGCGTAAAATAAAACTGGTCAAATAGTTCCCGGAGACCGTACAGTTAGAAAACTTATTTTATTTGTGTAAACCTAGATAAAACTTTGCCAAATGGAACAGAAGACTTTTTTCTAAATTTATAGTCAAATTTTAATATACATTTTTTTTAAATGCTACAGAATTTAAACATTATTTGAAACTAGCGCAGACCCGTGAAGAATCAAGGAATAGTCTTAATTCTTGAAAAATCATTTCCAATTTTAAATATGAAAGTAAAAAAAATCTGTTAAAATATATTAGACATATACTCGTAAGAGATAGGTACTTAATAGCTTGTCTAAATTACACCCAGAATCAATCCAATTTTGAAAATGACATACTGTGAATCTTTCGTCCTGCCTCTTACGTGATCACTCAATAGATTCAGCATAATAATATAACATTAACTCAAATCAAAAACTTAGGCATCACTTTTCAATTAAATCTTTCTAAAATCTTTCTAAAAAACAAATTCTTATGTTTTATAAATTTTAAAATGGGTATTCCATCAATTATGTTGAACTACAACACTCTGTTAAATCATATGAATATGCTCAAATTGTCAGACAGAAGAATTTAGTTGATAGTCCGGTATTCCTAGAATTGGTAAGCTTTCGGATTCCAAAACGTAATACTAGAAGTCAGGATTTATTTCAGTGCAGAAATTATGGGACTAACTACAATATGTATTCCTCTTTGCCCAGAATACAAATGGAGGGGAAAAAAATACCAAGTCAGTGGACATCTTCAATTTATCTTTAAACAAATATAAAATGCTGTTAATGAAGCAATTCAGTTATGTACAATAAATAATTTATATTTCTTAATATTTTCATGTAAAAGTACCGAAAAAGGCGTTAATAAATAAATAAATAAATAATAGACCTACAAGCTCTAGGAAGTCATGCCCATAGTGTAAGTCATTAAAAAAATAATGTATATATAAATAACAAATCTCTCCAATAGTGAATGTGTATAGTCTACCGCAACTATTTTCATCGCGCAACGCCATTTACATCATTAACTACGGGAGCTTAAAAAGATATATTTAACTGTGAAAAATAAGACAACATGCCATAGTCTATTTGTGGCATAATTTTCGATTATTCAATGAGAAAAAAGTGTGTTGAAGCTCGGGCAAAGCCGGGCAGTACATAAAGTAGGTTTTGTTCAATCGTAAATATGTTTTACAACACAATTTATCCATGTGGTCAGCAATTGTCCGTAGAAATTTCGCTAAAGCCCAAAAAGTGTCGTAGTCCCGAGCCGATCTGAGCCGAGCAAAAGGCCGTGGTTTAAGGCGATGAAGTGGAATGTATTCCGTTATTGATTATCGGCAAAAAGCAGCGGCCATTTAAAACAGTGATAATCCGATCGCGTTCGGAAAGAGTCGATGGGTGCTTCGACAAAGCAACTGTTGTTCAATACAACAATTAAATTGATATAAATAGCAGGTATTGTTATAAGCCCTAGCTAGTTAGAGGATTACGAAAGAATCAAAAAAGGCCGCGAGATAGAACTTATGTTCCGCTACCCAACAGACTGGAAGTTATTATATTGATCCGCGCAAGTGTCGCGTTACCGGCAAACGGCAGGTACTCGAATAGAGAAACTACTACCTCGCGAATCAAATAATAAATTTCACAGTTTATGTGACAAAATGTTTATTACCTGTTCAATATCTTTTTTATAATATTACTAGTACCAAATATGATATATACGAATTATTATTACTATGTAACTTTTTAATGTCTTTTTGATAATAATCATAGTATCAAAGATAACCCGTGAGAGTTCTAAATTCTATCCCGCAACACCGCGAGTTAAAAAGGTGCGGGATTTGCAAACCCTATACACACCAAACGAATAACTTTTTTATTTTATTATTTATTGAGTTAGTTTATACAACATTTGAATATAAACAAGACAATAATTCATTTTGTAACTTTAAATATTTTTACAATAAACATAACATTTATTTTTAAATACATTCAGGCATTTCATCATACATCTTTAGTCCTTTGTACATTAGGCAGTTCTGTGATTTTGATTTCTTCATATGTGGCAATCTTATTCTATTTATATTTCTGGTTTCGTAATTATGAACATCTCTATTAAAAACGATTTCATCCTTAAAATATTTTGGCATTTGGTTGTTCATGATCATGACTTTATGAACAAAAATTAACACATTAAATAACAGTCTCTTTTTTATTGGAATCCAATTTAGCTGCTCTCTCATTTGATTAATGCTTGCGTATTTGCCTTTTCTCAGTATACATCTCATAGCTCTATTCTGTATAGCATCTAGTTTGTTCAAATTTCCTTAATTGGCCAAATATAACATAGTAGAGCAATAATCTAAGTGTGGAACAACTATAGTTTTATAAATGAGCTCTGTAGTGTTTCCATTTAATTTATTTCTTAATCTTCTAAGAAAATTGACTTTTTTGATACCTTCTTTGGCACATATTCAAAATTTGCTGTGAAAGTGAGTTTTGAATCGAGTAATACATCTCCATTGGCTCCACCATTTTGATAGTCCGTGCAGTTTAGTCATGTCTCCCTTTGTTTCTATTTTCTATGTAAAACATAATCAAATGTTAAAAACATTTCAAATAGTCAATTTAAAAAATAGCATTGTATTTATGTAGACCGGTGTTTTCCTGTCGATTATGTCCCTGGCTTAAGACAAAATAAGGAAAACAGTAAAGACAAGAAATAGATCATTTGCGGTCCACTGGCCACCTCGTAATACCAGTGGCAACTTCAGACCCGCATTTTAAATTTCAAGACCAGAAGATCAAAGAAGACCGGGTACCGATCGTAGAGCAGGAGCCTTTATGACTCAAGACCAAACAAATAATAATGGATACTCCTAGTTCGACTGCCTAGAAACAATATTGAAATGAAACCGATATCTGTCGTGCATTCGGTGTATTCACCGTCAGACGGGAGATGAAATAACAATGGAAGATGTTTAAACAAACAAAACAATGCAGTGTGTTTTTACTGCGGTCTTACTGTTTATTTTAATATACAGTGTTGACTGTTTTGTGTTTTTACTGCAGTGTTAAGTTTATACATTTAATTCAGAACAAACCATTTGATGAAAACATTATAAAACGCTCTTACCACCGTCATGGCGGTTGTTTTGAGTAGGTAACCAATTCTGTAATAAAAATTTGTACGGCGCCCTTGGGGTGATTTTGCTCAAAAACGGCGCTAATAATAATAATGATTGGATTATTTATACAGAGCCGTTTTCGTGAGAAAATCACCTGAAGGGCGCTTAACAACTTAATTTATGCATTGATCACTTAGACTTAAAACTAATTACTTTTGGCTTATAACTATGTTTCATAGATAGAGGCTTATAACTAGTGGCTTATAACTAAGATTAATGTTAAGTGATTTACAACTAAGACTTTTAACTAATGACTTAAACTATACATATTTTTATGACCAAGTGGGCATTTACACAATACCGCTATAATACGACTTACAGTATATGTACCACAGACATATGAATATATAGACTAGAAATTAAAGGTGAGGGGTAAAATCAACTGTTGAAGAACGAAGGGGGTAAAGCTGACTGTGATTCGTCAATAAATCAATCTGACAGTATATAGGCATCTCGCATTATAATATCACCATTTAGTTCTTAAAAGTAAAATCTGGTTTTGAATGAATAGACATTTTTACATGGGAGCGCAAATTACTCGCCACGTTATGAACAAATTTGCGAAGTCCAAATTCGGCAAAAAAAAATTCTTCTATTTTCAGAGTCGAATATTTTGTTTACGTATTTAGTTAAGACACTTTTATAAGTGTTCATAATTTACTTCCCAGTAACAACGATGCGCACACTTGAGAATCGCTACATTCGACTAATGTTGGCTCGATGTGATAGTATATGTTTCTACAACTGATTCATATTATACGACGTGAATAAGCTTAAAATGATGCTTACATATGGAATGTAATACGACAATTGGGTTTATTCTCTTTTGCACATCTATTTTTACAAGTTTTCATATCACAAGCCACTATTTTGCCGTGTTATTTCATAAAATGCCTCGACCATAGCTCGACGCTAGTTCGAACAAGAATGATGACGTCACATTCTAAAGATTCACGGGAAGCCATACGCGAGCCCAGCCGGCTCCAATGGAACCGGTATGGGGAGTGGGGAATAATACGCTTTTAATCACTTAGGGCAGGTCTACTAATATTCATATGTCTATGATATGTACGAATTATCCAAATATTATTATTATTATTAAGATGTTTAATAGTACCTACCCAAATTCGGTAATAAAATGGTTTTGGGGAGAGTCTTGTACTGTTTGTCTATTTATGTAATAAGTGTTTACTATATAATTTGTACCCGGTAATCCAAAATACATGTTTAATTGGCTACTAAAAGTAATATGCTGTTTGATTACTTTACTATAGAACCCAGCATATTATATTATCACGAGGATTGCAATTTAACAGTGCTCATGAGCCCCGAATGGAAGATCATGCTCCTACCTACAGAGGGTGGCATACAGGAAGCGCCCGTGAACATAATTCCATGCCTCATTGGAATTTTGGCGAATTACGATACGTAATAAAGTACACGGGTCCTTTTTAGTGATGCTGCCTTCGGCTGACAACGCCACAAATACATTCATGCCCTGTTGCCGTAACAATATTAATTGTACTGCGTGTGACTTCACGGGACATTATTGCTTTGAAAGATCATACATAACTTCATCACATTTGGAGATTCGAAAAACAAATTTCACCGTCGTTTATAACTCTTATATTTGAAAACTGTGCTGCATCCTGTACAGGTTAGTTCTTCACTGGTTCCGAGGGGATGGATGGATAGGCGATCGCCTTTGTACAAGATATTAAGTCTGCGGCGGATAACTGTTCAGCGGTTGCACGGGCCGCTGCCTATGGCGGCCACGACCAACTCTAAATAATTAAATTATAAGTGATCTTTCCTACAAGTAATGTGATGTCAATGGCGATTTACCACCTTGATCTGGCCATACTGCAACATTGTAACACACAAGTCACAAGATAGCTGTTGTGAATAGTAAAAAAAGTTTGACATTGCATTGCATTTGTGGAAACGTTCATTCGATAGATTTCTTCTATACATTTTTTCTTTCTTTCATTTTTGAATCTTAACAATTGTAACACTCCCGGATTACAAAACCTGAGAAGATTTCTGAATTTCTCCTACTTACCAACATAAGCGGAAAATACTGCTTGTGCAATGATGGACGACTTAAGCTGAAGGAGGTTAGCAAAGGTTGAACCCGCGACGTCCATTTTTACGGTACAAGTATGTAATTAGTACCTAAGTGTTTCCTTCCAAAATGAAATTAACATAACAACACTTAGAATGAGTTGTTTCACAGAATTTGAACAATTCATCCAATTCCAAAGTTGATTTTCAAGTTCTGTGAAGGTTCTACTCAAGTTCTTTTATCATTTCAGTTTTGTTAAACAACTGGCCAATAATGATATAATAACAGAACTTGAAAATCAACTTCGAAATTTGAAGAATTGTTCAAATTCTGTGAAACAACCCGTCCTTATACTCGTATTTGAAGAAACTAATTTTCGGATTCAATTTGTCAAACTTACAAACATTTATATAAATGAAACAACTTCGCGCCATTTTTATGAAAATGTTGGCAGCTCTAAAAATTTCGTGTGTCATTTGTCAACCTTACGATAAGTAAATATGGAACGCTACACGAAATAACAAGTTATTATTACTAAAACTCATTATAAAAATGGATAATGTTTTGCTTCATAATATGAAAAACTATGTGGAATTTTTTTTTTTTTTTTTTAAATTCATATTTCGGAATATTCTTTCTGAAAATTTTCTTGGTTGTGTTAGTTCGAGAAATGCGGAACAAAATTAACCAGCAAGAAAGATCTAGTGATTTGACACCATGCGACTTCTTTTTTTGGGGCTTTTTGAAGTTCCAATAAGCCACAAACATTAATAAATTAGTGAAAGAGATCCAACGTGTTATTGCCACAATCGAACGACAGTAAAATTATGCAACGATGCAATCTTAAATTTCATCAAAAAGACAAAAGTTTAAAAGTTTACAAGGCTAGCCGTGGTGCGGCATTTGTCCAACACTTTATTCCGCACATAATCGAAACATTTTTTGTAAATTACAACGAAATAAAAAATAATCACTTTTCGAATAAATAATGTGGCACTCTTATTATCCTATATATATATATATATAGTATTCAGTAAAGTCTCTCCACAGGTTGAAAATAAGGGTCGATTAGTTAAAAAAAAAAGAATTTTGTTTGACCTTAATTAAATCGTAAAATAACCATAGAAATCGAGTCAAAAAAGTATGTTTCTAATATTCTCATTTAATAAATCAAAATCAAAATTTCCTCTTACAATATAAATATTTGTAGGTCGATTGGTTCTCAAAAATCTATATACCATAAAATAAAATATATGATTCATGTAATTTTATTAAAATTTAAAAAAAAGAATTTAAAAAATAATATTATTAAAATGCGGATAAGAAAGTCCAAATAAACACTACGATTTCACATTTGATAAAATAATATTTACTGAACTATTAAAACGGCCACCATCTTGAAACGAAACGTACAAAAAAATACAGACAGACGAAATGCAAAACAGTCGAGTTAAAATAGGACTTCGCCACACTCAGTCAATAATACTTTTTTTTTATCAGTAAAAAAAAAGATACACGAATTACATTACACAATATTGAATATAGTACAGTTATTAATTACATAAGTATTTGATGTACCCCCATAAATAAGCAGGGCTTGTGTGTATGGGGGTGTTGTTATATTGGTTTATATTTAATATGATTCAGTTCATCTGTTCGGAATACTTTTTAAGGTGGCTGTTTTTAATACTGTATCCATTGTAATATAATAATATCATCCATCGTAGGTACCTACTTTAAAATGTATCGGAACTAACATGACCAATGCACGCCTTGACGCGAAAAAAATAACAATATTATGACAAAATTATTCTTAAGTTAACGATAAAACATTTTATTTTTGGTAGACCAGGTTGAGGAATCGATATTCAAGGACAGAGCTTTTTGTACCGTCATTGGGTCAACTGTTTGTTTGTATACGATTGCCTACTGTACTGACATGTCACATCATATTATCGCGTTGGTACATAACGACTGAATATATAAGTCGCCTACGGTAAACATCGGCTGTCGACAAACTGATTATAGTGGGGAATTTGAGTTACATAAAAAAAAGAAAATCATTGATTTATTAAACTTTACATGGATTAAGTAATTAAGGGTTCATCCCACTTTAGACGGCTGAAAAATTAGGTATTTTTGGTAATTTTTTGCATTGTTCTTATAAAAGATGTCGATGTTAATCTTTTTGGGCTTCATAAAATATCTCTACAAATTTATGAATATTTTTTGTTTTTTTTTAAATATTTTATCTATCCCAGATAGTAACATCCGCATAGCCCCCCGAAAAAAGGTATGTCAGCTTCGTTGATGTTATTTTTGAGTAGATTTATCTGAAACACAAAAACCTAAAAGGATTTGAGTTTAATATGGTTGTGGCTACTGTCCGAACTAGAATTATGATTTTTTATGAAAAAATAACAAAAATGGCGGCTGTCGAAAAAAATCTCCAAAAATAAGCCTATTTTGAGTGACATTTTGATTTTAAAAAGTATTTTTAAACTAAATCTAGTACCAGCAATAGCCATACGTATGGCGAACGTGTAGTTAAAATTTCGTAAGGATCGGTTTAGTATTTCCGGAGAAAAAATCGGTTCCATGCTAACTAAACACAGTGACTATTCAACACACTTTTAGAAAGTGATATAAAGTCATTAAAAACGATGAATTTTTTTTAAAACTAACCTACTTATCCCAGTTAATAAAGTTTTTGTTTCATCACTTTCCATGACTTTATATAACTTTTTAAAGAAGAGATGAATTATCATTTTGATGATTTATCCGGTCACCGAAAAAATCATCGAATATAGAAAAAAATGTGGTTTAGAGTAAAAGCGTTTAAATTTTTTTGCTACCGAAAAATCTATCAGTTAATCAGCGATGCCAGCACCATACAGGATGCCTTTCACTTGTTCAAACAGTTCATTTTCTTCAAATCTGGCATCTCTTCGGCTCGTTTTGGCTGTTTGTTAATAAGCGTATTCTTCTTGATGAAATTTTGCACACTTGACGTTCAAAATTTGAAAGAAATAATAATTATTTTTTTAATTTTTTTTTATTTTATTTTTTTTATTTAAAATTTAATACTTTAAAAACTTTGCGTAAAGCCCGGGCTACAGCGGTGACTTCAGGTGGTAAATAATATAATTTAAATCCTGTAAGCAACAATTTTATAGTATTTTTTTTTATTTCCTACCAACTTACAATAGGAACCTTGAAAACTCAATTTCCTTACTAATAACAAAAAGTACAGGTAATCGAACCGGTGCAATTCAAACGACAATGCCAAAGTGAATTGAAAAAGAATAACAAGAACATTATGCGGTTTCAGCAAAAACTAGCTAGAACGTGATGTTCTATGCAAAATGGAAGGTAAAATACATTAATTTCCAACAAGAGTTCGAACAAAAAATACTGCATGCAATGAGATAAAACTCGGTTTAACTCGTCACAAAATATCTGAAACCTGAGAGTCATAATTGTGTTAGTGGTTTTACCATACAAAGTAGTCAACATACCTTTATATGTCTACAATAATAGAGAAAAAGATATATTATTTTTACTCTAAATGTATAAACGCCATTGAGGTGGGTAGGTTTATCGGGCACAAAATGTAAAAAAGAATACCAATTAAAAATCTATCGAAATAGAAGACATTTCAAAATAATACATAGTTTCAAACTGTCAGTTTGATAATGCCTCCAGGAGGTGAAACAACTGTCACGCGTGCCAATAATTACACTGTCTATAAATAAACCTTTTTTTATAAATTTTATAATAATATTATTGAATATATAAAAGAAAAACATTAACGTAGAAATTAAAATAATCTTAAAGGGTCAACATAAAAGAACTCTAAATCTGCTCTTTCGTAGATGGCGCTAATTTAATTATTTTAGGAAAAAAACCTTTTTGCAAGTTATGTTTTAAAATATTAAGATGTCTTACTGGTTTGCACCCATACGTACATATAGAGATTTTTGCACTAACTAAATAATAATAAAATTAAGAATATTTTATTATGACGATAAAAAGAATTATCGTTGTAATGCAAAAATATTAACTTTTAATTCATTCGTAAGCCTGTAATGCCATTCCTGCAACCCCTTTTTTAACCGGAATTAACAATAATTTTAAGAGATTCTTAATACATTAGCAAAAGTCATTTTTCTCCGTGTACGCAATATCAATATAGATAAATAGTTTTGCACGTATATGAACTTAAGTCTTTCAAGAGTTGAAAGGCATGCAAATACAATACTGTATTTCAATGCCTTTCTTGAAAGAATTGTGTTTGTATACGTACAAACCCATTACAAACCTATTTAACCATATTCATATTGCATATATGTACGGGCGAAAACAAATAATTCATCTTAATATTTTAAAGCATAACATGTAAACAGTGTTTTTTCCTAAAATAATTAAACTAGCCCCATCTATGAAAGAGCAAATTATGAATTATTTTTAGTATACCCTTAATACATGGTGTTGAAAGGTGATATTACCCATTAACATTTTAGACATACGCTGTTCGGAGCTGTCATTTTAGATAACTTTTAACAGAATTTTTTAAAAGTAAATGCCGAAAAATTAATGTGAGTATTAGTTTCATCACTGACACCGCGCTAAGTTGTTTCTCCACCTTTATTTCACAAATACATTTTAAAATTTCAATTAATTTTTTTTATTTAAAACTTTATGACCCTTAATATCTACAAATAATTTCTTCACTACTGCCACTATTCGTAATATTGAATTATTACCAACTCATTGTATATCTCAAACTGTTCATTGCCATCTAATATAAATACCTAAATAATATCTTACATTGGGGTATCATATTATGGTGCCACTTACCTTCAGCCGATGTTGCACAAAAACGCGGCTATACAACAAACCAATTATAAATATTAATTATTCTTATTGTGTCCTTTTTACAAAAAGGTTTCCTCAGTCACTCTATTATGCATTTTTTGTCAAATTAGACACGTAAAAGGGAAGCTATTTGCTGTATTGGTAGCTCAAGGCAACGTTTAAAAGCGCATTATAGCTAATAATTATTTTGAAAATCAAGTTAGGAAGTAATAATAACTATCAACATTTAACTGTCTGTTTAAATAACTACTGCTATTAACCTGTTAGTAAATATTGAGTTGAAAACCTTTATTACGTGCCGGTTAAAAAATGCAGACGTGATAATACACAGACCAAAATACACATATCGTTTCTCAAAGACAGCCCACAGAACGGTCCCAACCCTAGATGAAATTATTAATGTGTGCTCTTTAATAGTTCACGAGTATTCCGGGAAATAATGCGTGGGGTCTATGAACTCTCCGGCAGATAGAATGGAGGCATATGTAGGTATGTAGGTCACGCCCAAATGCATATCGTAAATTTAAAACCAAAACTTAACTCTATGTTAAATTTTAACTGAAATGGAAACTGTCACGATAGTTTTATGAGAGATATTAAAAAAAGATAAAAAGAGATATTAAAGTTGTGTAGATATTAATCGAAGAATTTTTTAAATATTTAGGTTATACCCATCAATGTAATATAGCATTGAAGAAGAAGGTAATACTAATAAATCTTAACGAAACATGAAACAGAACAAAACACAGAAAATAAAAACGGTCATAACTATCGATTCCTAGTTGTAACTGTTTTTATTTTTATTTTTCTGTGTCTTGTTCTGTTTCGTGTTTTATTTAGATTTATTAGTATTATATTCTTCTTCAATGATTTAAAATTGCCTTTCGTCATTGGTGGAAAAGTTGTGCTTACCGTACAGCAACGGTGATTGTGTGAGATTTTGTTGTTGATAGAATAGAAGAACTTACCTGAAACAAAATAAAATACAATTATTAGTAACAAGTCAAAGACGATAACTAGATTTAAGTAGTCATCAGCATTCAGTTTCCCTTTCGAGTACTATTTTGTTCGATACACAATGATTAAAACGAAACACAAGCAATATGTAACTCAAACATGAGAGCAAAGCGACAAAACAGAGGCAAAATAAAATTGTAAACGAAACGCCTCGATGTAAATATTCCCCCTCGACTGAAGCTGAACCATCGCTTGCTAACGCACCGGAGAAAAGGTTAATGGAAGCCTAAATATCGTCAGAGCCTGGCCCTTTGGCATTTATTGTATTTACACACAGAACATGGAAAAGCAAGCAGCGAGCTTTGTAATTTGTAATACCGGGAGTTGACATTTTCCAGCGAACACTAGTAATAATAATGTACCTACTTGAACGCAGCCAGCGAAGCGCATTGCACTGAGCAACGTTTCCGAAACCCTTTTCACTTGATTTACGGCTGATGCAACATGAATGGATGTTTCCGTGTTCCAGATATTATCTTGTTTATTTTCAGAAAACTATCTCGGCGTAAGACAACCATACACCGGTGATTAGGGATTGCATCATTTTCAGATTCTTTAACCACTATTTGCAGGTTTATAATATACTTAGCGTACGGATGTATATAGCGTGCAAACGATTCACTTTAGAATTACCTATTACCTAAAGTATATTTATTTGGCTTTTTTTAGTTGTGCTTAAATAAATATGAGCATTGGTACTTTGATGACTGAGTTTGGTGTCTTACAGACATTTAGAGTAATTTTGATTTTTTGTAAATACTATTTAAATATCCGAATTTCTTCTTCAACAATTACAAATTAACTTTGTGGCGTAATTTTAATTAAAAATAAAATAAATAACTATGTATACACCACTATTTAATCAAAATGTTTTGATTAAAACCAATGCTTTCTTCATCAGGATGAACATAATAATGAAAAATAACAAATTTAAGAATAGACAAACAAGTACAGAGATAGTGAATTTTTTTTCGGAAAAGAAAAGCAGTTAGATAGACAAATGAATAATAATTAATCAACAGAAGTTTTCTCTAAGCATTAAAAAATAAAAGCGTCAAATTTCTAAAATCCTATGAATGGCAGGTGCTATTAATAAAAATATTAATTAACGAGCCGTTTCCATTGATTGATTTTCTATGGAGTCAAATCGGAGGATGTATATAAATTTATCAAAAACATGATTTAATAATGATTACTTATTTTATCACAAAGCTAATAAGCGGAAAGCGGTTACTTGGTTAATTCCAGTCTTTGAACGTAACTGGGGGAGGTCGACAATACTCACTTCTTACACTACGTGAAAATAGTTTATAACAGTAATCTGGACGTATAAAAATCAAGCTGCTTAAATAAGACCGGATAAATCATCGAAATGATAATTCATCACATCTTTAAAAAGTTATATAAAGTCATGGAAAGTGATGAAACAAAAACTTTATTAACTGGGTTAAATAAGGTTAAAAAAAATTTCATCCTTTTTAATGACTTTATATCACTTATATCGTGTGTTGAATATTCACTGTGTTGAGTTAGCATGGAACCGTTGTATACAGTTGTAGTGAAAAATGATAGAAGTCGCAGACGCCCGAGAAAGACATTAGCAATAGCGAAGGATTGCGGGGTTCACTTGCAATACATAATCATAATATATATTTCAAGTTAAATTATTAATAAATTTCATTGACATTACTTTTTTAATTTTTGTTTTTGTTGTCAATTTTTATTGTCAAAACCAGACACGGAAAAATAATAAGGTAACAGTCTCAACTGGGCATCGAACCCAGGGTATCTGTCTTACCGGGAAAACGCCTCAACCAACTCGGCAAGTGGGCCCTATTTATTTTACAATAATCTAGTCAATCTTCAATTCAAAAATGATGGTTTTTAGATTATTAACGTAGTTTCATGTTTTTTTTTCAAAAAGTATTCAGTTTATTTGACCAAAAGTATGGTGGTTTAAACTTTCACCAAATTGTTGCAGACTGGTCGACTTGTCTGCTTGTGTCATATTAATTTATTTTTAAAGATCGTCCGCTTTTTAAAAACCTCGCCCTTAAAACAATTTAATATAAATAAAATGCTTGATAATATTTACTAATAACGATCAAAGTGCCAGTTCAAGTGTTTTGTACATCTAAAATCGTATTTGATGAAATCTAAACTTTGTCAAATCAGGGAAAATACTGTGGACGCAATCTGCGAACAACCAAAAACAGGAAATGGACAAATAATACACAACTGGACTAGCCAAAGCAAATAATAGGTTTTAGGAGTCAGATTTGAATGCCGAATGCCGGTCAACATTAGTGGTGAACTTTCTTTGATGGTTCCACCGTCCGCTGGAGTAAGTTAGTTTATTAGTCTCAGCTACAAATACACCCTTCGCGGCAAGCTGCGCACGGCACACACCACACACCGCACGCCATCTTCCTGTTTCTAAATGCGTCCCAGCGCGGAGAGATAGGGGGAGATGGGGGAGGTGGGATGCTGCTGCACCGGGCACTAGGCACCTGTCTAGAGAACAGGCTGACTCAAAGTGCAACGGACAGTAGAAAACGCCCATTAATTGCGGACAATTTTCACTTCAGAAAATACGAGGATGCAGAGGGACACAATTTGTTCCACAAGTGAAATTTCGACCACAAAATAGATATCTACACTAAGGGCCGGCTGCTAAGGTCTGTTTTACGGAATTTGAAAAATTCATAAAATTTCAAAGTAAATTTTCATGTTCTGTAGAGGCCCTATTCAAGTTCTGTTAGTATGTAATTATTGGCCAGTTCTTTCACGTAACTGAAATAATAACAGAACTTTCACTGAACTTGAAAATTAACAGGTAAAGAAGTAAGAAGTAGATTAATCTTGGCTATGACATAAAAGTCACAATATTCATGTGAATATATAAATATGTTGTCATCTAACATTTTCTGTCAACAATTGAGAAAATTGAGTACGGCGCAGTGATAAAATTCCTTCATTAGGTAAGCAGACTTAGAAAATACAAGATAAGTTAGACTCTGTGTACGGTGAAGCCTCCCCTTCTTTAACAACGGTCAAACATTGGGTGGCCGAGTACGAACGTAGTCGTACGACCTTTTTGAAAAACCGACAAATTGGTCGATTTAGTGCATCAAACTGTGATGCACCAAATGACGATAGTCGATTGACAGTTCAGGATATTTCTGAGGCTTGTGGGACATCATCTGAATGGGTGCACAAGATTTTACGTCAAGATTTGGATATGAGAAAATCGATCGACCAAAAGCACATACGGACGAACATGTCACGCGAGTGTCGTAATTTGTATCAAAAAATCCAGCGGAATTTGGTTACCGAGTTACAGGGAGACTACGTCGAGAAATTTTGTTTTGCTTCGAAATATGTGTTTTTCTTAAAAAGACCGGTAACTTTTCAAATTGCCCTCGTACCTTGTGCGTATTTTAAATATTAGGCACTTTTACAAAAGCCCAGTTACTATCCAAGGATTGCACGGTAAAGGCTAGTTCCGAACTGGATACTCCCAACTGAATTACTCAAATAAACTACGGAGAATTGTGCAACTGACTTCGAGGCTATTCCTGGAGGCAATTAAAGTCTTCGCGGTCATTTGCCGATGCAGTGTAGTTTGACAAATACCTCCTTCGCCGCTAATACATTTCTCCGGGAAAGTAAACAAATGAACTAGAATGATTTATCTTACAGCGAGCTCAATCAATATTGCCTTAGCAGAACGGCGGGGGTTTGATGAGACACGTGTAGCGTTTTTACTGGGAGTCTCTCAATCATGTTGGCAGAAACCAGAAGTTGTTATAACAGAAATGCTTCAGGTACAAGTTTATGTGTGTAAGGATTATGCAATTAAAAGGTGTTTTTAGATAAACTTCCGAAGAGAACCACATTGTGTATGAAGGAGGAAACAACAAAAAAAAACCTTCACAAAAAAGTCACCCCACAGCCGTGGTATTGAAATCAAGAACGATTTGTAAAAAAGACAAAAATATTGGGCAGTCGTTTGGCGTATCTTCTGACTGTGTGCCGAAAGAGACGTATTGACATAATAGTACTAGTAGAATAAAAACAACACTTCCTCATTATTATTATTATTATTTATTGGATGATTTGTATAGCGCCGCTTTTGAGAGATATCACCTCAGGGGCGCTTTACAGTTAATGCAGGTATTACAAAAAATATAAATACTACAAAAAAATTAAAATTAAGTTAAATAAAACGAAGTACAGAAACAGGTGACACGAAGATGGAGAATCTGCAGCAAGAATCCTAGGTGGTGAGGAAACTGGACCAGCTGCTGCAGCGAGAGAGTGCACCGCGTCCACCAATAGTGCCAGCACGACGTTCGTCATCCATCATAACATCAATACTCTAAAAAATGCAATTTTTCCGATGATAGGGAATTGCCATTTTTTCCACAAAGTCGAGAAGGTTTTTCCAAGCATCCGTGATGTTAGCAAGTAGCAACTGCAACCAAACAGTACGACGAACTGGTAAGCATAATGATTAAATTCACTGAAATGACGAAAAAAATATCGTCGGTATACTGGTTAAAATCGTTGTTTTGAGATTTAAGTTTAGTTGTAATTAATTGTAAGAACAAGCATTTAAGTTTTGTACAAACTTAGGAAGGGTTGTTTCGGAGAATCTGAACAATTCATCAAATTTCAACGTTCATTTTCAAGTTCTGTGAAAGATTTTTTCAAGTTCTGTTTTTATTTCAGTTTTGTCAAGCAACTAGCCTACAGTGATATAAAAACAGAACTTGAATAAGTCTTTCAGAGAACCCGAAAATGAACGTTGAAATTTGATGAATTGTTCAAATTCTCCGAAACAACCCGTCCTTAGTATTTTTCTATCAAATTCAATTGCAGTATGTGTTGATATAAAAATATAATATCATGATTTGTATTCAGTCAAAAATATCTTTTTCATTTGTGTCTGTTTGAATTTTAATGACGAATAGTCAGTTTTTAAGTTTATTTCCAAAATGGTAGTAGCGATTAGTATATTTTTCGTTCTGGCAAAACCAAGTTACTAAGTACTTTTTGTCCGTTAGGTACTTGTTTCAAATTGACTTCTTCCCTTTCTTTTCAACGCACTACACATTTGCATTACACCTGATACAAAAAAACACGTTTTCCGCTCAAACTTTCAAAAACATACAATAAATAGTTTATGACATTTACAAAAATATAGACACGCGAATCGCCTAAAGCCAATAACAATTAAGTGGAGTTAAAATTTTCTGCCACAAATGACAAAGGCAGATAGATACAAGTGCACATTCACAGACAATATAAGGCAAATCGATTTAACATTATTTTCCAGTACAAAACATATTCGTTTTCGAAAATGTTATATTTATTTTTTAAATCATACAAATTTTAAATTAACACGACTTAGTCTACCAGTTTACAGAGCATAAATAACTACATAATAATGCATTATTAAGTCAAAATGTAATATTTCCGACTTAACGTTTTTTTCCAGTATGACCACGATATAACAAATTGTTATGATTTGTTAGTATTACCTAAAAATCATCGGACCATATCTACGCGTGGAGATTAAAACACGGTTCCAAGAAAAAGCTGTCCGACTCATCCGACCCGAGTGTAATTTGAACCAGATGAGCTATTCTTATCTTCCAGATCAAGGCCTATCTAGTTCCCTTTATCACGCTATCAGACCTACGCCACGTCAAGTCATTATAACCAACATAAACACGTAGGATAAAGGAGATATGTGAGATAAGCCACGACCGGAACCAAAACACTCCGTCTATGGTGGTGCGGTGTTGGAGCATGTACTCCGAGATGTTCCTAATAAACAAAGGCAAGGCTAATCTCGGCCAGGACAGGTAGGAGTGCGATGTGAGAGAACACCGGGCAGCCTAACTAGATCATGAATTCTCAACACTTTTTGGTCTGATACCAAACGAAAAGAGTAACTTGGGGGAAACATACAAACAAGTTGCGGTCCACCATGGGGCACTGCAAGTGGGGGATTAGGAACAAATTTTAGTTATTATGAGATTAAAAAGATCTTAATCTTAATCAGCCATTAGTACACATCAACCTAGAGTTATAAGAATATACCACTAGACCTCGCGTCCAAAAAAGTACGTTTATAATTTTCTCTTTTTCAATAAATCAAAACCAAAATTTCCTGTGAAATCATAAGATTTGAAAGTAGGTACTTAAATACCTACTAATTAATTATAAACCAATATTTTATTTATATATTTACGCCCTATTGGGCTTTTACAATAAGATTATAAATAAAAATTAAAAACAACAGTAAATTAAACATAATAACAATATAACATAAATAAATAATAAAAGAGCATGAAATACAATACACTTTTTAAGTTAATAACACAATAGCTGAAGAACCCTTAAATAAAACATTTATTTAAAAAATAATAATTTAATTTCAAAACATAATTTTTCAAAAGAAACGTCATTCAATTTGTCTCAATGAAAATTCTGCTTTAAACCTTCTTCAGGCAGGTAGGTACTTACTATAATATCTAAGTCATCTAATCAAAGTAATGTTTGTTTGAATAATAAAGTCGACACATCAGATTTTAGAAAACGCAAAACTATACAGTCTAAGTTAGCAACCTAGTCAAAGTTAGCAACCTAGTCAAAGTTAGCAACCTAGTCAAAGTTAGCAACCTAGTCAAAGTTAGCCTTGCTTGAATTATAAAGTGGATGCAGCAGATTTTCGAAACCGGAAAAAAAATTACAGAAAGACGAAATGCCAAACGTTAAGTTAAAAAAGGACGTCTCTACGCTCAGACAATGATGGACAGAACTGTGAGGAATGGGAGAGCCTTGTTCACCAAGGAATTCGGAGTCGAGGTCAAGATCCTCGACAATGATCCAATGACTACAAAAGTGTGATAGACAGGAGATCAAGGAATAAAATAAGCAATGTTTATTTATTTTTTAAATTTTGCATTGGTCCCAACCACAAGGACCCCAATTAAAAAACACTGACCCAGATGACACGATCTTCCAATTACTGCTGATGTTTAGACAAAGCTGAGCAGTCAAAGTCGCTCATATGAAACGTGCCACTCACAACATCACAACGCTTTTTAATAATGCATACCAACATATTTATTTAGTAACGGCGTATTAAAATAACACTTAACTTTTCTCTATTCGCGTTATTTAGTACAATAACGTTTTCCCTTATGTTTAAGTGTTCTTTATTCAGCGCAGTCGTAAACATTATGACTTGGATGCATAGTGATCCGTTTCAACTTTCGGAATAACCGGTTTCGCTGTTGAAATATTTTGATCCACGTGAAGATAATTTTGGCATTATGAACAAATGTAGATTATCACTTTTACATGGAAAGAAGTAATGCTCAACTCAAAACATAGAACAAAGCACTCAGAGGAACTTAATCAACGCATGAATTTATTATGTAGTATAGAAACGAATGAAGAAATGAAAAATTGGTGTGCATTAAATCGAGGAAACCACGCCGACTACGCCACACTTAAAATATTTATTGTTTTTGTGTTTAATTCGTAGAACTCGATTTAATTTTTTTTTTAAATTTAATTAAAATCAAATTTAATAATATAATTATTAAGTTCTGCAAATATTTTTTGGTTTTTGTTATTGTTACAGCTGTTTCGGCTTTCAAGGCCATTTTCCATGGTCTATCAAGGCCATCACAAAAACCAAAAAATACTTGCAGAACTTAATAATTATATTACTAAATTTGATTTTAATTAAATTTATAAAAAAAAATAAAAAAAAATAATAATAATAATAAATTTAAAAAAAAAAAATTACATTTTTATTACAAAAAGGATGCAAATGAAGTTATGTTTGTAACGTAACTCAAAACATCTCAGAAAATCATATATACATAAAGTTGAACAGCTTTTTCTAGAGCTAACTCGTAATATGTAACTGCACTCGTAATATGTAACTGTACGATGGTATATTTTTGTACTATTGTGCAAATTTTAAATGGTTCGTATTTTATTTTGTCAACTTTTAAGGAAATTAAACTAATGCTTGTGTAAGGAGAATATATGACGCGAAAATGAATGGTAGAGGAAGTCGGGGATGACGTAGAAAGACATGGCATGACTAAGCGAACAAGATCTTGAGTCAAGAGTTGGAATAACAGAATGAAGAAAGGTGTGTGTGTCAAGACCAAGTTGTCTGGCGGTCCGTCCTCTCTGCCTACCCCTGCGGGGAACTGCGTGATGGTTAGTTAGTTTATAAAACACATTATTGTTTTAAATTGCGTTAGGGCCCACTAAAGCCATTGTAGGTAGGTTTTGATTAAACTGAAAAAATTAAAATGTTTGCAGTCAAAGACAAGCATCTCTTATTCTGGATTCTGGGTGGTCTAAGTAATCTTTTAAATAATTAACGTTAATTACTAGACTTAGAGAGCGTTTTGAATTAATCTAATTGAAAATTACTTTACAGCACGGAATGCTCAGTGTGCTGAGGAGTTGTATGTTCACGGTACAAAAGTTCTACTACAGCAAAATGCTGGCCATCATTTCCTCAATCTGAGAAATTGGGTTTCGTGAGCAGATAACGAATATAATATAGGTATTATGGCATAGATGATAGAAATATTTTTGCAAAATTTTCTCCTCGCATATTTCAAATGCTTACCAATAAGACCAAATTTTACGTAAATTCACGGCACGCTGGTGAAAAGGTGATTTGATCAAGCACTTTAAAAATCTTACTAACATATTTTGGTATTAAGGTCACTTTGTGGTTTGATATACTGATGAATAATAATAATAACAATAATATTTAGCTAATTTATATAGCGCCGTTTTAATGAAAAATCACTTCAAGGGCGCCGTACAAATACATTTATTAATATGACAATTACTTTCTTTGTACCCACGATTTTATATTTATATATTTCTTAAGGTATATTTCCCATAAACGAATAAAATTCCCAGTAACCCTTAATCACCCATTATGTACATGAAATTATCTGTTTGTTTTTATGAAATTATCTGTTATAGTCATTAAAAGCTTACAAATCGTCCCTAAAAGTCGCAATTGGTGCCACGAAAGTTGTCATTTAAGAAGAGATTTGCCACCACCAACTGAACTTCACACTTCCACCCTTTGAGCAGTTCGTAAAATTATAACATTGCAAAATTTATAACAACTATACTCGCACAATTTGAAACAAATTTGGATAATGTACGGGTACGAAAGTGGGGCGTTCCAACATTAAATTTAATAATATGCGCTTTTCGAGATGGGTAACTAAGATAGACGCGCAAATTCATCTGTTTTACAGTATGCAACTTCTTCGAATCTCATTAAATCGCAGATTCTGAGAAGGCCAACTGAAACGTTTTAAACTTTTAACGGTAAAGTTGTATGCAGTTTATGCAATCTTTGGCTGAAATAAATTAATATTGAAAAAGAGGTACTCGATGCCATTTAGTTATTAAAATTACAAATGATGAGAGAAGCTAACGAAGGCTAAGACCGGATATAAAAGTATCAGATAAAATTGAATTGTCAAATAAATTGTATCTACAGTCAGGCAATAAAACAGATTAGTTGAAAACGGCCAAGGTCAACCTACTATCTAATTACTATAATTAAACGGATGCTGCGAGTGGTTATCGCAATAGGCAGATTGCTGTGGCCCTGTTTAAAGTGTTCTAATAACATAATAATAATAATATTTCGATGATTTGCATTAGTCTAGAAAAACTAAACCCTTCCACACACTTTTCCACAAATGATCATAAGATGATATAAGCAAAATAAATACAAGAACAACACGTCAACTCACCAGAGATCAAATGGGAAAATAATTCACCGACTCCAGATATTTTCATATCAGAGGGTTCGGCTCGGTAGAACTCCTAACAGGGCCTATAAATCCTACTGATCCCTCAACATAAATATTTTAAAAATCTTTCGCATACTACATGTATTTAAAATGACTTAGTAATATACTATTTTATGCTTCGCTCAATCTTCATATAGCAAGGTAAGTTTTTAGATTCTCACGGCCAAAAGCATTTTTGTTGTTTGTTTTTGGGGTGTTATGCCGTGTTGCGCTAACTCCTTCTTTAGCCGACGTTTCGGACAGCGTTGCAGTGTCCATCATCAGGGCAGATCCGGTAGATCCGAAGATGTGTCAAAACACATCTTCGGATCTACCGGATCTGCCCTGATGATGGACACTGCAACGCTGTCCGAAACGTCGGCTAAAGAAGGAGTTAGCGCAACACGGCATAACACCCCAAAAACAAACAAAAATTCATATAGCAATTATAATAGGCCTTACAATGTTTTATACTTTAGAAAGTATATTAAGTATATTATATACTATTTTTTGTTTTGTTTTGTTTTGATTTTCTTTTAGATTAATTGCTATTTATATGGCGTTTATTTTATGCTTCGCTCAATCTTCATCTGGCAATTATATTAGGCCTTACAATGTTTTATACTATACAAAATATATGAAATACTCTGTACAGTATAAAACATTGTAAGGCCTATTATAATTGCTATATGAAAATTGAGCGAAGCATAAAATCAACGCAATATAAATAGCAATTAATCTAAAAGAAAATCAAAACAAATTAGTGTCCACTTTCTAGCATCAAAGAAAAGTAATAAAACAAAATAATGCATTCTCACAGTGTTAATAAACTGATTCAAAGCATTTGGACTTAAAATTTACTGCGGAGAGATACATAGTATTAATTAATATCAAATCGTGTGGATTTAGTACCTGTACAAACATTGTATTTCTCATTAGGTTAACTGTGATTATTCGCATTTCACTTATTCCCTGACGAATTGTCGCTACGTCCGCTTTATTTTTAACTGTTGAACATAAAATTAAAACAAAAAAATAAAGAACAATGGCACCGTGTCAACGACTTATCTACGCTAGATGAAATACCGTCGCTTATGAAGGAAGTCACTGAACATTGCCTTGCATTAACACCGTTGCCAGCCAAACATCTGGGTTGCATCAGATATTACAATTTGTGAAGTTACAAGTTAGATTTTTAAAACTTTCAGTTAATTGCTTCAAAAAATTAACATACACGAGTACAGCTAATTTAAAACTGTTGTTATAATAATTATTCCCGTACCCCGTCGTGAGGAGTTAATTAATTTCATCGAATGAAGTGCCTAACTGAAACAATATTTTATGGACACTTTTCATTCGATTCTTTAGTTCACTGGTGAAGAGTGTGGAGTTTGTCTTGGTTCAATGCTAACAAGTGAGTAAACCATTAAGATACACAGGGAGACTGCTACTTTATGGAAAGTACATATCGAAGGACCTCATTTAAGATGTGGGTAGATATATGATTAGGTGACCGGATAAATCATCACATCTTTAATATGTTATATAAAATCATGGAAAGTGATGAAACAAAAACTTTATTCTGTTAAGTAGGTTAGGTTAGGTTTAAAAAAAAATTCATCGTTTCTAATGACTTTATATCACTTTTTAAAAGTGTGTTGAATTGTCACTGTGTTGAATTATCATGGAACCATATGATTAATATGGAAGAAAATTAAAAGCTTTTTGATGGGATTTAATTTAAATAACAAACGACAGATTTACATAAGAACCTTGTTAGAATATAAATTTGTTGTACATTTGTTGTATATCGTTTAAAATTTCAAACAAAAACTTTATTATTTATTAAAAATCTCTTCAAATTATTGATAATCCGGCTAAAAACGGGACTCCAGGCCGCTTCCTGATAAACCTTTAGTAAATTCGTAATAGTATAGGAACACATGTTAATACGGTTCCATGATAAATCAACACATCGACAATTCAACACACCTTTAAAAAGTGATATTAAGTCATTAGAAACGATGAAAAAAAGATTAAACATAACCTAACCCCCTTAACCCAATTAATAAAGTTTTTGTTTCATCACTTTCCATGACTTTATATAACTTTTTAAAGATGTGATGATTTATCATTTTGATGATTTATCCGGTCACCGTTTATACACCTGCGTTTGTCTTAATAATATATAATTACGAAATGCGAAAAAGTTTTGGATTTTTACGAAGACATGTTCCAACATCGTGACAATACATTGATATTTAACTAAAAGGTTACCAGGAAACATATCAATTCATTCGTTAAAGTCCTGCAATCCCGTTTTTAACCGGTTAAAACGTATTTGAAGAAATTTTTAATAATTTAGCAATAATTTTTATCACTATGTGTTCTCTTAGCATCCATAATATTAATTTTATATTTCATCATTAAATTGATAGGGCGATTTTTTTTTAAATAACCGTCAACTTACAAACAATTGTACCTTTACAAATTCTAATAGCGTATATTATTTAAGGGGGGGCTAGGGTTAATAATTATTATTTTACAATAACAAATTAGCCGATTTTTTTCACTAAAAATAGCGTTTTTCCCTTCAAAGTGTTCCAAAAAAGTGAAAAATTAAAATTTCGAAAAACCCTCCCAGCGTTACCTGGGAAAAACTATTATCTAAGAACTATTAACACTGAATTACCATTTTTTTAAAGTTTGTTATACGAGTAGTTAAGCGCACTTGAAGTGAAATGACACTAAACTGCGCTATATAAATTCCATGTTATTATTATTATTATTATTATCTAACGAATGAACTTTAATTTTTTAATTACAGATGACCCAGCACCGAGTTATGAGGGGCACCGCCATTCTACTTTTTTTTGAGACACGTCCGAATAATTGCTGCCATTGCCGTGTTTTTTTAATATTTCTCCGTGAAAATTTTATACAACATTCTTAAAATGTCATACTTTACTGTCCTATTAGATTTAATAAAGAAATTTTAACTGTGTTGTCACAAAAAATTCACAAAAAAATGCCTTTTTTCGTACGAATTAACCCTAGCCCCCCCTTAATTTAAAACAAAAATAAAATAACTGCAGTGCGCACCAGATAATTGCCAAACTTTGTGATTGAAAAAAATGTAATTTCATTTGGTTGAGTATTTTGGCTTCAAATCCAAAATTAAGTTCTTTATGAAACAGTCCGCGACTGCGTTTCTAAAGAGTCTGCGCTGTTTTAGACAAGATAAAATAATAAATAAATGAAAAATAACAGTAATTCAGCAATAGTTAACAAATAAGTTCCAGAGTGGCTGTGTTCTCGGTAGACCGGAGCAGAACTTGTCAGTATGAGAGCAGAAAGCTGAAAGCAGACGAGGATTCCCTCGGGGAGATAAGAAATAAGTCTCGCTGATGGAAGCATCCATCAGACTTGAACCGCGCCCGTCTGTCGCCCGGCCCTATTATCAGATTGCACTTTTTACGTTCTGTCGCCCAACCAAGTCGGTGCCAAGAAACGCGCTGAGAGCGGAAATCGGACAAATTGCAACACAACACTAGTTTCAGTAATTAGAATATAAAACCAAACACCAAAGATAACTATTTTTTTATTTTTTTTTTATTTGGTACAATATTTTTAACATTTCAAAGTTTTTCAGTAATGTTGGCCTCACTGGGTGGCTTGCCCGTGCTGAGGTCTTCATTTTATAATATGAAAATATAATCTACATAATACATTTGAAGAGAAAATAATACAATATTAGTGATTTCTAAACGAAAATCTGAAACAGAAAAATCAGAAAAGGAAACGGTCACATCTGGGACTCGAACCCAGGACCCTTGTCTTTCCGGGACAATGCTCTACCAACTGCGCTAATGGGACCCTATTCCCCTCGGTCACTTTTAACTGTATCATACTTCGAATAAGAACTACCAACATTGAAAAAATAAGATAGGTTTATCTAAAAGACGCTGTCTGGATTGCATTTAGTTCGGGTTGAATCTTGCGATCATACATAAAGATAGTTGCCAATAAAAATGTGCGGTGAAAAAATGAAGACAATGTTGGTAGTTCTTATTCGAAGTATGATACAGTTAAAAGTGACCGAGGGGAATAGGGTCCCATTAGCGCAGTTGGTAGAGCATTGTCCCGGAAAGACAAGGGTCCTGGGTTCGAGTCCCAGATGTGACCGTTTCCTTTTCTGATTTTTCTGTTTCAGATTTTCGTTTAGAAATCACTAATATTGTCTTCAATATTTAAATATTACAATTTGAGGTTTTACTCAATAAAGTTATTCCGAAAAATAAAAAGAAAATAATACATTTAAAATATAATCTTGTGTGTTTGTGAGTGATGTGTGTTTATATTGGTTTTGTGTGTTACGTGTAGGTTTTATTTTTATTTTATGCTATGAAATTTTGGTAATATTGTCTTTTTTGTTCTTCAATCCATTTTGTAATTATGTTTGTAAATTTATTTTTATTTTCCTCAATTTTAATTTCAAGTTTTACACTGTTGAAAGCTTTTATAGCATGGTATTGGTAGTGTCTTTGTCCAAAGCTTGAATTTATTGTCGGAGTTTTTATGTTTTCTTTGTACGCTTGTCTAACCGGTCTGTTAGTGTTATTTTGTGTATGTTGAAATTTTTTTTGTCAAAAATGTAGTTTAGTAGTGTTTTAACGTATAATTGGCGTATATCTAGTACGTCACAACTGTTGAATATTTGGTCTGTATCAGTCAGTCTATGTTTTTTTAGTATTACCTTTAAGATCGTTTTCTGTGCGGTTTCTATGTAATTGATAGCCGAGTTTGTTGCTCCTCCCCAAGCAATAATTCCATATTCTATTATTGATTGGCAAAGTGCAAACCATATTGTTTTCAATTGTTTTATTTTATATGTGTTTGGAAATTGTGTATTGGGAAATATGTTCTATATTTAGGAAAATGTGTATTGTTTTGAGAAGTTTATTTGTGATTTGTTTGATGTGAGGTATCCATCTAAGGTTATGGTCAATTACGAGCATTAACAAAGCATCAGCTTTGAGCACGCCCATTGTTAAAACTGTTTATTAATGGTAATATTATAACAATGTTTGTTACAACTATTTGTTTTTGACCGAAATCCCGCTACGATATTCAAGATGTGGTGTTCTGGACAGTAGCTTGAAGATGCCGGTAGCAGAAAAAAATCAGTGCGATTTAAAATTAGTAAGTAGAACAATGTACAAATATATGTTTTTGTAATAGCTGTACCCCGCCACGCATTGCTGTGGATCAGTCTGTCTGTGCAGATATAGAAACAATGGCGCGTTTTGCTTTTACGTCCAACAGATGGCGCTGTTATTAAAAAAGCATTTTTTTTCAGTCACAGGTGACATCTATATGATATAGGTATATAAAAACAAATGCGTATTCGAATGCAACGTTATGTTAAAATTTAAAAGCAAGAAGAACTTTGAAGAACTCAAAAACCAGAATCGCAGATTTTAGATTTTGAACAAACGAACATTTGCATTTTTATTTATATAGATAGATTGTTCAGTGACAGTGAGGAGTAAATCAAAAATGAATCTCAGCAACTCCATCATATCGTAACAATTCCATACTAAATTACAAATATCGCTTGGAGTAGACATTATATTATTTGGAGAAAATGAGATAAGTAGGTAACACTTACTGATATAAAATGGTCCAAATTTATTAAAAAATCTCTTCAAAATATTCGTATTTCGGGTAAAAATGGGACTGCAGGCCTTTAACGAATGAATTGACAGGTATCCTAATAAACTATCAGTAAAACACGAATGTTTTATGGCAATGAAGGCCTCAGCACGGGCAAGCCACCCAGTGAGGCCTACATTACTGGAAAACTTAAAATGTAAAAAATATTGTACCAAATAAAAAAAAAAGTCGGTATTCTTGTTCTTAAAAATTATAATATTTTCGCATTTCGTCATTGTGTACTATTAGGACAAACGCAGGTGCATGAACACGTGTTCCGATATATTATTATGAATGAATTAACAGTTTATTAGGAAACGGCATACTTTCAAGTTTTTAACAGAATTTTAATAAATCAGCAATACTATTTTTTCTCCATGTAGGTACTGGAATCTAATACAGAGAATCAAATTTTAAAGCGTTGTAAAATGGGCCATATGGCATCTCAAAATCACAACCGTCAAGTCTTTGATAGACCACGCTATATTTTCGTGGCTTGGCCTATTTCAGCGTATCGCTCGCCATACATTCCCATTGGTATTGTATGGCGAGCGATGTGCTAAAATAGACCAAGCCATGTTGCGTATAGCGTTATGTGTCGCCTACCCTAAGGGATATTTACATATTTCGAGACAATGCAACCAAATTTTTCAGAGGTATTTAAACTTGAATTTCAATTTCAAGAATGTGATATTTTGCACAAATAATGTGCGCTGTTTAAGTACCTATATATAAAATCTAGATATCAAGCGCCAAGGGAAATTGGCGTGAGTACCCACGATTAGGAACACCCGAGATGAGGTAGATATCTCCTCCATCAGCACAGGTAATTAATCCCCAGATTAGCAGCGGGTGGTTTGAGGAGATCTAAGCAGAATCTGATCAGCACGCGGCTAGTGAATGCGTGGCCGAAGCGATACGGTCGTGTGATATACGCGCTGGCTGGTCCCGGTGCAAGAGAGCGAGGAGCGATACGCTCGCCCGCGCCCTGTCACGGTCACTGATTGCGGACACTTGATTATTACTTGTTATTAGTTACTTACTCACTGATTACTTGTGATTATTATTTGTCGTCGCACACGTTATAATGGGTGCTAACACGGGGTACAAGAATGGGACAGAACGCCAGCTGACTGTCGAGATCATTCATCATTGATTAGATTAATAATAATAATAATAATTGGATGACTTGTATAGCGCTGTTTTTGTGCAAAATCACCTCAAGGGCGCTGTACAAACTTATAATACATTTCTACAGTGATCTATGTTATTACTTAACTATTTATGGAGATAATATACAGTACAATACTTACCTGGTAGGTCACTTGAGATTAACACTTAATTAACATTATCTAATTGTTTATTAGCGAAATTTAGATAGAGGATTTAGGACTTAATTGGAAAATTGAATAAAACTGGAGTTTCTCTTAGGAATAGTATATTTAATTTAAGGGTACGACAGCTTAAAAGGGAAAGTTTTTAGTTTAGACCTGAATTCTGTTGGACTTGTTATGGATCTCTTATTTCCGGAGGGAGTTTATTCCAAACCTTCGGCCCAGATACTCCGAAAGTGCGATCACCAAACTTAGTATTTGGCTTGCGCTTAGGTTCTATGGTTCTATCAATCTGCCTACAGCTGATGATGTTGCTGCCTCAGACCAGTGTTTTCCGGGACGCATAGTTCAGAGATGTAGGGTGGGGCCATTTCATTCATGGATTTAAACACCATCTAGCACAGTTTGTACTGGATTCTATTAGTCAGCAAGTGCAAGTGGTTTTACTGTTTCAGAAAATAAATTTCAGCTCAATCCACAATGCGAATGCATGTTTCATCTCCCACAGACATTATTACAAAAGTATCGATTATTCAAAAGGAAGTGTATAAAGTCAATAACCTTCTAATTGAAATCATTTCTGCAATTCGATAACGCTATAAAAATAATGTTCAATTCAATATCTACAAAGCACGGCAATGAATAACATAATCCCGTTACTCTTACAAAAACTGAAGTTTAAATAAATTTCTGTTATTTTTTTACCCCTGATTCAATTTCCCGAACTTACCTTCACGTAAGATTTGTTCGGACGACCGCAAGTCCATCACAGTCCGTATGCTTTTATCGTAATATTATAAAGTCAAGGAAAACATTAATAAATGCGCCGTAACTAGTAACTACGCAGTTTGCGGTGATCTGTCTCTCATTTGTGGTGGCGAACGCCTGATGGCTTGGAAAACACGAACCATCGGTTACAGATGAAGGAACTGTAGGTACTTGTTTTACATTTATTTCTACGCCGTTTGGTAAAAATCCAAGACGATTGTTTGATTCTTTTCACGTTAGGACATTACCTACAACCCTCTAGTTATCTAATTGCCCGCAATAACACGGAGAGAAATGAATGTTGCAGATTTATTAAGAATCTCTTTAAATTATTGTTAATCCGGCTAAACACGGGATTGCAGGACTAACAGGTTTAGTAAATTACTATGTTGGAACCAGAGATGTGCTTTATTTCAAATAAATCCATTTCAAATGGAAATGCAAAATGCTAAATGGGTATTTTCCATTTTGCATTTTAAATGCTTTTCTCAATGCATTTTCCATTTTAAATGCTTTTTTGCAACATTCTTCCTATTATCTCCACTCATCTTTTTTTCATAAGCCCCAAATATCAGTCGGTCCTCAACCTCGCTATGAGAGATAATTTACATTTGTCAAGTTGCTCCCTAGTAGGAGCCCTGGCAATTGAGTGATACCATTACAAAAAATACTGATTCAAATACTGAACATGGGGCCATGACGCTGTAATATTAAATGTTAGATAGCAGTTTCTATGTTTTTACGTTGGCAACATTAGTCCCGCGCAAATTTTTTGTGGTTTCATAATCTGTAGTTGTGGTGTTTTTGGACTTTCCATCATGTAATATGTTTGTTCTACATTGATGTCCATTATTAAATGACAAAATTGTTTAAAAATTTTATAATTATTTTAATTGTTTGACCTGAGAAACCATTTTGCATTTCAATGCATTTTGAAAATAGGTATTTTGCATTTTGCATTTGAAATGCTTTTCTAAAAACCATTTTGCATTTTGCATTTTCAAATGGAAAAGTTTTGACCCATTTCCATTTTGCATTTCAAATGGTTTTGGGTACCCATTTTGCATATCTCTGGTTGGAACATGTGTTCATGAAAATTCGAATATTTTTGCATTTCGGCATGATATATTATAAAGGCCTATGCACGTGTTGCGATGTCCAATTACCTGTAACTTGAAGAGTTCTTCTTAATAAATTAGCAATACTTATTTTTCTCCATGAAGAAACATCACAAATAGTAAGTAGGTGTATAAAAGTGAATATCGAATTGATTGATGACCGGTCGGTGGCCGAGTTGACATCGCGTTTGGGTCCTACCCAGGCGTAGTGTGTTCAATTCCTCGGCTGGCTAAGTCCTTACACAAACATTTTCAGCTTACTGTGGTGGTAGTAGGAGATTTTCAAATATTGTCAAGTTATTCGTAACCCGGGAATGTTTGTCTTTCTTAAAAAAAAAAAATTGTCAACGATACAGAACAGTCTTTGTGAAAAAAATCACATCTATTACTATGAATGACCAATAATTGCAGGTATCGAGATCTACACTATTTGTGAATAATTGTAGGGGTTTAGAATCATCACACAGCGTCTTGAATTTTGAAACACTTTTGGTCAATATTTATTTACAGAAAGCCCTATCATGTTAAACAATTATAATTATTAAATAAAATATATAATTATTAAATAAAATATATAATTAAAATATAATTAATTTTTAATCATTAAAAATTAATTATTAAATATAAAGTTAAAGAAACGTAAAAATAAAGAGAGTCCCCTCTGTTTGAATACTCCCCCCTATGTCCATGGCTTTTTGGGTTAACGATTAAAATGAAGTATAATTATAAAAAAAAGGCAATTAATCAAAATAATTTTTAATGTTTAAAAATTAATTATATTTAATAATAAATTTTTAGTGATTAAAAATTAATTATATTTTAATTATATATTTTATTTAATAATTATATATTTTATTTAATAGTATTATTATACTCGCAGAAGATTGTTTAATATGATTTTTCTTAAAGAAAGACTAACATTCCCGGAATACGAATAACCTGACAATATTTGAAAATATCGTACTTACCACCATAGTAAGCCTAAAATGTTACTTGTGTTGTGATGGAGGACTTATCCAGCCGAGAAATTGAACACACTACGCCTGGGTGGGACCCAAACGCGATGCCAACTCGGCCACTGACCGGACTTAAGACCAAATTTGGTTATTTGCTATTATTTTTTATCGTTTTACTAATTCCTCTGCATTTGCACAATCACAGGAATACGAGGAGGAATGATGAGAAGCAGTAGTGAGGTCCGCACGCGGGACATCAACCGTCATCACGACGTGATGGTTTACATGTCTCGCGGTGATCACTTTAGTTACATACCTACTAGTTCTATATATAATAGATGGGTCGAATAAACCTTATAACTAACGACGACTAAATTTCATCGGTGGCACACGATGTTGGTGTGGACGCTAGTTGATGAAATACCTTGCATATTACTATTTTAAAACAATTATTTTCGACTTTAGAAGCTGGTTTTAATTCACCCAAGTCAAGTAAGTTGACCATCGTACATGAATATTAAAACAAGATCAAAGCAAAGTTCATGATTTGATTTATGATGCGTACATAATAAGAGGATGTATTGTGGGAAACTTTTATTTTTACGTAAAACTAGCTCCAAGTTCCCGGGGTCGCCCGGGATTTACAGATGTAGACAGTAACCATCATCTTGTTTTGAAGGCCAAGTGTGCAAAATTTCATCAGCCTCAAACAAACAAATCCACGTCGCCCGGCATCCAGCCCGCCACAAACAATCTATTTTATATATTAGAAGAAGACTAGCTAAAGTCCCCGGCGTTGGCAAGGCTTTACGCAGAGGTTTTCAAAATCGAATGTAGACAGTTACCTTCCTCTTATTTTAAAGGTCAAGTGCGCAAAATTTCATCAATCTCGAAATAAAACCATTGTACACAAATCAAATCCAATCACAAATCAAATCACGCCACCCGCCCGTCCGCCACAGGTCAACACACTTTTCTTTAATTAATAGATAAAATATACATTAAACGAAAATATGCCCTTCTAGAAGTGTAGTACCTAACAACCAACGAGGATTAAACCAAAAGCTTCTCACATATCTTAAAATTTAAAAAAATAACATTTTGACTAAACCAGAAGCAGAAGTGTGATGCAAGCGCACTTCCACTGAGTCACAAGTCACCACTGATTGCACTTCTTCTTCCAAGAATATAGTCAAGTCAATATTGTGGTTAAGCATTCAAGCGATACAACCATTGAAATATCTGCTGCTACATTTGTGTCAGCAAGATTGTCAACTACAATAGAATTACCATTTAAACTTTCAGAGAATGGCTATGCAATGCTTCTATTCACAATAATCATTGACATCCATCAGCGGAATGCGAGATACAGACAAATAATAAGAACGGTGAAATTATTGTGAAATGAAGTTTTCACTTGTCCATTGTTGTTGAGCGGCATAAGGCCCTCCGGTAACGCGACTCCAAACAAAATAATAACAGTATTCCAAAATGTTAAACGGTTTTATTGTAACACCGAAATACTACAATAAATTTAATCTCAGTTTAGGTCAAATTATTCCGTGGAGAAAGTCTATTTAAAAGACTGTACAAAACGTTTAATTGAGAGAATTTATTGCATTATTATGTTTGACGGATTTTTGCTTTTACGAAAAGATTTAGACAGCGCCCAAGGCCAAGAAAAATAGACACGAACCAATAATAATAGAGCAACAATGGAGGCTCTGACTTTCGCTAAATCTAAACACTTGTGACCCGCGTTTAATTCGTAATAAATCAGAGAAAAGTGTTCTTTCCAGAGCGTTATTAGAGAGGATGAATGGGCGATTCTATCGACTCCGTTCCGTCCGTTCCGTCGGTCTTCCGTGAGAAATGGACGCGGCTCTTCCTTGCTCGTGATGAACGGACACGGAGAGGACGGGGAGAGGATCAGGGTGAGCCCCTTCTCATAGACAACTAACTATTGTCATAACTGGACCACACCAGAGGACTAATAAAGCAATTAGAACCGCTCGCCGGTATCAATATTTCTTATAGACTTCCGGGAAGAAATTATCCGAGGATTAACAGGAAAATCAACCAACACTTAAAGATAAGTACACCAATAGTTGCTATTCAGCTTTGCACGAGTTCAATGCAGTTTTTTTCCTTATTGAACAAAAATGTTAAATATTGGGTTGACTTAAAAGTTTCAGACATGAAAATCTTTGTAAATTTGATGAAACGAGAGCTCATTGTTCGAGTATTTTGTTGATTCATGCTTTCAATTAATTGAGGTATTGGCCATACGCAACCGTGCTACCTATAAAACCTAAACTACCACTATTCTGTTATCGTGCTACGTGAAAATGAGCATATTTTAACTAACCAACCATAACGCCGTCTCTCCGCAGGGGTATGCAGAGAGGATAGACAGGCACACAACTCTGTCTTGGTACACCACTTGCTTCATTCAAGTTTTTATATCGTATCATAATACTCTTCTGCTATCCTGATTCTTGACATAACCCGACTCAAGTTATAGTATATTTTTTAACATTTTTTTTTTACAATTGTTTTTTACATAAGTATTACAAAACGAAGTAATAATACTCACCATGTCGTTCTCGGGCCTCTCTGACTTCTTTTGGCATTTACTTAATACTAATTAGCACACAGCATATTAGAGTGTAAATAAAATTATAATGATCCATGGTATCCTATTCTCCAACTCGACAGCCCTGCTAAGGGTCTACTTTACTGTATTTACGTCTATTTTAATGGAGTCTCATTATTCATTCTCTGTTTCGTCATTTCCACGGGAGATGGGATCGTCTCGAGAGGAAAGAGTGAAATATTGAAGCTCTGGAGGCAAAAGTTGCTAAATACAGAATAATATTAATACAAATTGTCGATTAAGGCCTGCATTGTTTTTTTGGAATATTGAACAGCCAAAGGCACAGATTCTAATTTTGTAATCGAATATTGCTTTTCTATTGAACAACCTACGCATGTCGTATTCAATGTTCCTTTTAACATTATAATATAACTAGAGTTCAACGTAAATGGTGACTAATAATAATAAAAATCATAACTGGATAATTTGCATAGCACCATTTTTGTAAAAAAAATCACCTTCGACTTCCTAGTCTCTTTCTAACTGTGTACAAACAAATACAAAAAACATACTAACCTGAGAGGTCACCAATACAGATAAACGCTATTAATCGAACCCTAAACAAGACACAGCTTTCAAAATCCTAGTGCGGCTTAAACATACTTGGCTTATAATACTGTATATCAGTTTCAATGAAAAATGTGCATTGGATAATCCTACAAGAAAATTAAGTTTTAATTTTAGATGGAGTTGATAAAATCTCTCACAATGCAAGTTTCAGGCTTTTTAACAAATCAGTCCTCAGCATTCAAACTAAAATGCTTAAACAAAAAAAAATAAAAAAATGTTCAACATTCAACACCTAGGTGCATATATTGCGTAACATAATAACCAACTAATTAGATCCAGATAAACTGCATTGTGTTGCAGACAAAAGATAATTATCCCTTTCACGCGTGACCACCGAGGAAGAAGAATTCAGTACCAACCTGAGCAGTTGGTACAAGCATTCGATAAAAATGGGCACTTTCGTCTGTATGCCCTTTTAGACACGCCGCGCCGTAAGAAAAGAAGAAAAAGGGATTTATTTAGGACAACACCAAGAATGGCAATTGAGAGAAAACATAATTGGAGGCGTCAAAATATCGATCAGAGTATCTCTATGCGTTACAACTCTCATTAAAAATGATTTATGGACGATACAAAAGAAAATAATGAAGTTTTAAAAACATATTTAATATTGCAAATAAATATTTCGAGAAAAATCACAGTAGGTAGGATTGTAGGTACCTTGTCGACAAACTGATTTGGATGTTAAATTACTTATGAAAAATAAATAAACGGTGCCTTGAAAGCTAACTGGTAATCTCATTATTGTGCACGAGCACATCCGAGAAATTTGGAATACCACTCGGTGCGTTACGGTTTTTCGCAAATTTCCTGCAAAATAATTATCTTGAGTACGCGTGCAAAGAATTTCTAACGAATAATGGGATCTTTTTTTGAGTGTTTTACCTCAGATTATAATGACATTGGCTGATGTTGTTAAAAGAATATGTAGGCTTTAAGCACGTTCAATATTTCTTTCACCATCGACAAGCGAAAAAAATAAAGCTAGAATACTACGTACACTGATACTAAAAAGCAATCAAAATCAAAGGAAGTACGAGTGACCAAGTGAAGTATTCACCTATGACTTGGAAAATCAAAGGAAGTACGAGTGACCAAGTGAAGTATCCACCTACGATTTGGAAAATCAAAGGAAGTAAGAGTGACCAAGTGAAGTATCTATCTACGACCTAGAAAATCAAAGGAAGTACGAGTAACCAAGTGAAGTATCTACCTATGACTTGGAAAAAGAATATGTAAACCAAAATTAAATAATAAGTAATAATTTTAAATCATATTAAGTGAAAGTTCAAAATAATCGTTTACTACGTATGGAATTTACAATACAAAACCATTAAACATGACTTGGTATCACCTGAACATATTATAATGGATTACTTTCCGTTTGTAATGCTATTTACGTTATTTTTAAATTGTAAACATTTAATAAGTTGTCATGAAATGATTCGGGAAAAATATTGGAAATTCGTAACTTTGTGAAGAAACATTATGAAATGAAACAAAATGTATACCAACCTACATCACTTTTATACATGAACACGCCAACCATGACCAAGAAGATTGTGCCGAAACCGGATGGCAAGTTCGTATAAATAAAGTCATGCAATAAAGGTCAGTGCACAGACATAGGAATTAATAGACGAGAAGATAATGGCGAGGGGTAAAATCAACTGTTGAAGAACGAAGGGAGTGAAGCTTACTGTGATTCGTCAATAAATCAATCTGACAGTAAATAGGCATCTCGCATTATAATATCACCATTTACTTCTTAAAAGTAAAATCTGCTTTTGAATGAATAGACATTTTTACATGGGAGCGCAAATTACTCGCCACTTTATGAACAAATTTGCGAAGTCCAAATTCGGCAAAAAAATTCGGTTCTATTTTCAGAGTCGAATATTTCGTTTAAGTATTTAGTTAAGACACTTTTATAAATGTTCATAATTTACTTCCCAGCAACCAACCAGCTTTGTGTTTCGCGTCCAGACGTTTCTCGATGTGATAGTAACAACTGATTCATATTATACGATGTGAATATGCTTAAAATAAAGTAAAATAATGCTTATATATGGAATGTAATACGACAATTGGGTTTATTCTCTTTTCACATCTATTTTTACAAGTTTTCATAGTACAAGTCAACATTTTGCCGTGTTATTTCGTAAAATGAACCGATGATGCCTCGACCATAGTTCGCACAAGAATGATGACGTCACGTTTTCAAATTTCACTTGAGGCCATACGCGAGCACAGCCGGCTCCAATGGAACCGGTATGGGGAGTGGGGATAATACGCTTTTAATCACTTAGGGCAGGTCTACTAATATTCATATGTCTATGGGTCAGTGTTTTATTTGAAAGATGCCAAAATTTCTGCAAATTTTGATCAATGAAATGATTTAGTGATGTTGTTTTATTGATTTTATTTTTATTGAATGTGGTATTCTGAGGAATTCCTTCACGTTGAAGTTATTATTTTAGTATCATTAAAATTAGTGCCATTCTTGTAACGACTTTGTATTCTAAATTTATCTTTTCTGTGGGTAACTACGTTTGCAAACCGATAGATATTATAACAAATAATTATAAGCAATAATTAGTAGCCTGAAATATCACTACAAATTGAAAATATCTCCCGAGTAAAAATAAATGCAGCCAACGGAAATTGTAACCGTGCCTTCTGATGTCCGGTCAGGTGCTCTGTATCCACTGAGCTATGTCGGCTTATTTCCAACCCGCCAAATGATTCAATATGTACTAGTACCTCAATCAACAATTACTGCTTATTATATTAATTCATGCATCACGTGGAACTGCTAAAGGAGACAAATTACCAAAGCCTGGAGACTAGGCGTAATGCCGGACTCATGGTATTTGAATTAAAGTTACTTAAAAACCTTATCGATTGCCCATATCTCCTGTCATGCTGTGGATTATTCGTTCCTGATAAATACTGTCGAAATCGTAACCACGACCTATTCTGTATACCGCAGGGTCGGACAGATGTCATTGCCCGACATAGCATGACAAGAGGTATGACCTTACTAAATGCCCTACCAACGGATATAGATGTGTTTAATATCACTATACCATGTTTTAAAAAATATATGTACATGTATTGTTAGTTTTAATAAAATTGTACCATAATTGGACTTACCTGTCTGTCGTACAATAATAAAAAATAAAAAAAATAAATAAAAAAAAATAAAAAATATATATATATATATATATTTTCTCCACCTGTAAACAACCAACTTTATATAAGTTATTTATAACTTTATTATAATTATAGTTATTATTATACTCTATATAACTTTATGATAATTATTTGTTATCCTTTATGCTATGCATAAAACCTTGTCTTATAAACATTAGTTTATCATTAAAATTATGTTTGCCTCTCATGCTCGCGCTGTTTAGGAAATTCAATTTTTAAATGTAATATAATCAAGAATCCCACAATAAACAAGTGGGATACGCCATCAAGTACAACTCTGTTCAAAACTGTCAGAAAGTTTTTGCCTTACGCGATTATGATTAATTTTAAGCCCTACCGTAAAGATAAAGATGTCATTAAAACAGACTATATTAGAATATCTGGTTCACGATTTGCAAGAAATATATTAAATATATACTCTTCGGCTTTCCTCGGTAGGTACGGCTGTTTTACCGTTGGACGTGATTAATTTCAGCAGGGAATGATTAACGGCCTTCTTCTATCTTAGCTTTGCGCCTCTTGTTAACGAGAAGGCGACTACTGATTCCTCCTGCCACGGAAGATTACATCAGCGCAGATAAATTTGCATCCGATCACGCTGCACAATAATTTATATTCATTTGTATTCAGTTCGTTTCGCAACTCTCACAACTCAAAACTCATCGGGGTTGCCATATAAAATAACAAAAAAAAACACAAAAAATTAAACACAATTTCTTCAAACTGTATATTTACCCTGTGTCTATGGATAGAAATAAACAATGGCGTAGAATAAGTATAATAAGTAAAAATATTCAACCGGCGTTGTATACAAATAACAAATTGAAGAAATATGAAGATAGAGATATCCGAACTAAAAAATCTGGAGTTTATAAATTTAATTGTAATTATTGCAATCCTTTTTTTTAAGAATTTATTCCAGAATGTATGCAGGGGTAGTGCAATGCAATACATTCCATATTTTGAAATAATATATAATTAGAGTAAGAAAAATAATAATATATATGCGATTCCGATGGGCACAAAAAAGCGGAATTTAAGTGAAAAAACACAGACATATGAATATATAGACTAGAAATTAAAGGTAAGGGGTAAAATCAACTGTTGAAGAACGAAGGGGTTAAAGCTGACTGTGATTCGTCAATAAATCAATCTGACAGTATATAGGCATCTCGCATTATAATATCACCATTTAGTTCTTAAAAGTAAAATCTGCTTTTGAATGAATAGACATTTTTACATGGGAGCGCAAATTACTCGCCACGTTATGAACAAATTTGCGAAGTCCAAATTCGGCAAAAAAAATTTCTTCTATTCTCTGAGTCGAATATTTTGTTTACGTATTTAGTTAAGACACTTTTATAAGTGTTCATAATTTACTTCCCAGTAACAACGATGCGCACACTTGAGAATCGCTACATTCGACCAATGTTGGCTCGATGGGATAGTATATGTTTCTACAACTGATTCATATTATACGACGTGAATAAGCTTAAAATGATGCTTACATATGGAATGTAATACGACAATTAGGTTTATTCTCTTTTGCACATCTATTTTTACAAGTTTTCATATCACAAGCCACTATTTTGCCTATTTTGCTATTTTGTGGGGAATAATACGCTTTTAATCACTTAGGGCAGGTCTACTAATATTCATATGTCTATGTGAAGAAAGAAAAAAGATAAACACAAAAATGCGTGTAAGCAGCCGTTTATGGAGGATATTTGGACATCTCCCGTCTCCAGAGGGTCGTCAGGGGAGACTCCACCCAGGCAACCATGGCAGTGATGATTTTGTTACTTGATCGGCGTAGTCTGCGCCATAAACTTCCCATGTGATAATAATAATAATAATAATACCTGGATGACTTTTATAGCGCCGTTTTTGTGCAAAAACACCTCAAGGGCGCTGTACAAACTTATAATACATTTCTACAGTGATCTATGTTATTACTCAACTATTTATGGAGAAAATATACATTACAATACTTACCTGGTAGGTCACTTGAAATTAACACTTAATTAACATTATCTAATTGTTTATTGGCGAAATTTAGATACAGGGTTTAGGACTTAATTGAAAAATTGAATATAACTGGACTTTCTCTTAGGATTGGTATATTTAATTTAAGGGTACGACAACTTAAAAAGGTAAGTTTTTAGTTTAGACCTGAATTCTGTTGGACTTGTTATGGACCTTAGTTCCGGAGGGAGTTTATTCCAAGCGGAGAAGCACTCTGAAAGAGTGTACTCGTCCCTCCAAGAACATTTCCGTGGCGCTGCAGTATCTCGGTAGGCGGAATAGTTGGCGATAAGCATTATTGTAAGCGACTTTTAGCTTATGCCATTGGGATGCATTTTATATAGGTATAACTACTGGAAGCTTTCATATAAGAGTTAAATAACATCTCGGAGCTCTATATTGCAATAGTGGAGGCTCTGGGTTCGCTGATCATTTATTGATAAAGGATCATACTTTCGATGTAAATACTGGGTTAAATATACTTTATATAGGATGTGAGGCATCGCAGATTTATTAATTTTGAAATTTTAAAAATAAAAAAATAAACAATCTTTTAATTATTTTCCCAATTAACCAGTCTTTTCTTCTAATAACATTATAATTTCTAATTAAAAATAAACTTTTCCAAGACCTACCACACCCCCCCCCCTCTCCAAAGGTGATCGATATTTAATTATTATCTGTAGTGTACATTTTCTCCAAATGAAGCGAACATTGTTCGCGAAACATATAAATTGTGTATATTAAAATAAAGTGTAAACAAGTCTTTTTAAGGCGATGCCATAAGTAGTAATGCAAAATCATGTGTTTTTGGTTTGAAAATTTGGTCGAAAAAAGAATCCTTTTTTGCAAGTATGTAAAAATAGAGACCAATAGAATGAGTCCAAATGCAATATAGTTTTGATATGAGTCAACGGTCATGTAGCAATCATTTCATTTCTCGAACGAAGAAATTGATTATATCCGCAAAATAATCAGTGGAAAGCAAGGAAGTTGCTACATTATTGATTTCCACGACATTTCTTCGATATCAATCATAACAATATTTTGAGCGAGAGAAAAGTTGAGAAAAGCGAAAACAAATTAACGCGCATATTAAAAGAAAAGTAATAATTTAAATTGGTTTTGATTTAATGGAACCGATTTCAACAGACGCAGAATTACTGTAAAAGTAAAGCGTGCGATGAAGAGAGCGCACCTGCAGATCAAATCACAGACATTAATGACTTATTCAAAGTGAGCTTAACGACAAAACGACCTGTACTTACTTATCAGAGCAAGTCGTGACTGTGATAGGAATCGGCTTACTGTCCCCTGTAAATGGTGTACCTGGGTGTACCTGAAGTACCCCGATGTGCCCAGTATACAATACATTACCTACAATACACTCACAGAGCAACAATGTACAAAGTTACAAAAAACTATCTCGAACAGAGCAGATTATATTCGCTGCTTCCGTAATTAAGGTTCAGCGTAATGTATATATAATTGTTATTGTATTTTAACGGTACCCGTTGGCGGGTAGTAAAGGGAATGGTAATAAAATTGTTGTTAGTAAGCTGGGAGTCGCAAAACAAGAATTCAATATATTAACAGGGTACCTGGAAGGTACCAACAATCTTCCAGTTTAATATTTTATAAATTACTATAAGTAATATGATTTTAAAAAGCTCTGCTATATGTTACTTTTACACATGATGCTTTTTTCAACTTCTGGAACCACAGTCAAACTGTAGTGAAGCCATTGAATTATTATCGTATTGCCTATCTCACAAAAACATGAGTTCGGTTTAATTTCCGATGCCCTAACCAGACTTGCGAAAAAATTCAAATATTATTGATAACTGCCCTACGAAAGACTAAAGGGTATTTACTGATAGACTATTTATATTTCATTGTTGCACTATGATTGTAAAAACTATAACTTTTATCCACTTGTTTACATCGGGTCAGACCGGCTTCAATTTGCAACGGACATCTTCAAAATGGCTATAAAGTCCGTGTTTAGTGACTAGATCTGAATAGCCAGGTACTTCCCCACCTTCCTATTTCCCTTCCCCACTTACCTTCAGCCTCACAACATCCCCCAATTGGGGATGTCATAGTCTCACTGGCTCCAGACGGGAGCAGTTGGGACTCTTGTGAGGTATAAACTATAAAAAAAAATAAAGTTACGAAGCTTTTTATCACTAAATTCCACCACGACCTTATGTACCAACAGTTTAAAGAATAGAAATATTGAAGAGATCAATACCAAAACCGGATCAATAGAAACGACTTCAATAACAGTTTAAATAATTATAAGAAAGTGTCGAGGGTTTTTCCGAAAATTGGGTTTTTTATCATTTGTGGGTACATACTTCAATGAAGAACCAAATCACCATTTCTCAAATTCGAACTTTAAGCACGGGCTTATTTCATGCGCCGGTTTTTTCACGGTGCTTCGATAATAACAGAACTTGAATAGTACTTTCACAGAACTTGACTAAATTTGATGAATGGTTCGAATTCCCAACCCGTCCTAAATAACTTTAACTCTTTCAAAGTTACGGGGTCTAAGACCAATGGCACTGATCTTGGCATTTCTTCATACCGGACCAAAGCAAAGTCACGTTCGTGATCTTGGCCGGTTTCAATGGGCAGCGTTAGAAAGGCGTAGCCCGGTCCATTGTTACAGCTAAACATTGTGCAGAACTCACCATTTGCCACGTTATAATAGTCGACTAATGATTGTGGATTAATGTAAATGGAATATTTAACGGCACCCCAGCGAAATACACAAAAAGCAGATCAAATCAAACACGGTTAAAATTTATCAATAACACTAAAAAAACAAACTATAATAACTTTGGTTGGAATTCAAATGCAGTGGTTACTTTTCGGCTTTGCCTGAGTATTTTCTTCGTATTAGAACGGAAAAGTATGGAACTAACTAACACCATGACGTCTTATCTACTTTTTAATATACTAATCGAAAATTCGCGATAAAAACGAAATTCAGCTAAAAATAATTGCGCTGGCGAAGAAATTGAAGGCAGAAGAGTGTGCATAAATGTTACGAAGACAGAGTGGCTTACCGTACAGCAACAGTGATTGTGTGAGGTTTTGGGGTTGAAATATTAATAAAACTCACCTGAAACAAAAGAAAATATAATTATTAGTAACAAGTCAAAGTTTATATAAAATTAATTTTAAAAATATACCTTCATTGTTGTCTTTTTAACGGTTCAATGGAAATTTCAAAGATCATTTTAGAAATGAAGTGAAAATAGTTTCGTTTACGTAAAAATTTCAGCTGCGAAAATTACACGCCGGAACTAATCGCTCGAACATTTTAGTAAATATTTTTCAGCTTTACAGGTAAGAACAATGATGGAGAAATTTAAAAACAAATAAGCAAATTGGTTTGAAATTTGAAATCAGTAAACTTAACAAACACCTGTTTTCAAACTTCATCGTTTGATTATCGATTGGCTTATCGATCCAGGTGGTTATTTTTCTTGTGTAAACTGTAGCTGTCGAAGCTTTCAGTTGGAACGTTCACCAAGCGGATAAAAAAAATAAAGATTGCAACTAATAAAACCCAACGACTCAATCAAAAAATACCATTTACCATTCATTTATGTGAGTTATTTAGGACATGATTAAAAGCAGCATTCCTATGGATAGAGATTATAATATTTCGTAAAAGATACATGAAAGATATTTCGTTAAAGTTTGACACGAATAAGATAGATCTGCACACTCAACGATAATGATAGGTTTCGCTTTTTTGCTCGATCAATTGTTCGTAAAAATAAGCCCCCGTTTTCATTGTAATAAATTTCTCTCTTGTTAGTTTTTCGTTGTTAGGAATGCCCCACATAACCGTTAACCTTTGCCCCGCTTTCTGCCCGTGGAACTGCGGGTGCCCTATTTTCGGAAGAGTCGCGCCCTGGTTGTTTTCTGGGGCACTCCTACGCGCTTAGCGGGGGATGCTGTGATAAAAGGACCCGCCCCCTACCCGCCTGTTGGGGGTCGCAAGTTATTCTGAGGGGAAGCGATACTGACCTACCCAATTCAAGGTCGGGTAACCCTAAGCACAATTCGCCCCAAAATGATCGGAAATACACATTCGACAGCAATATTTTTGAGGCGTATAAAAGGAGAAATCTCATTTATTTGCGCCATTGAAATGCATTTTATTTATTTTTTATTTTTTTACAGAGAGAAAATATATAAAAATTAAAAAGTGTTTTTTTGTGATTTTGATAGATATTCAATTACCAGGCCTTAGTATGGTAAATTAGGTTAAAGTTTTTTATAAACAAATAAATTAATGACAATATGATTAGGCACCGTGAAAAATAGTCAGAATGGACAAAAGGCTTCTTTGTATACCTAATAGTTTGTAAATAATGCACACCATATCCACAAAATTAAAAATATTGTTAACAAACTCAAGTCTCTCTCGACTGATGCTGTTTTGTTGTGCCCCTGTGTTTTCGGAGCTTGTTGCCAACGGTAAAAAAGTACGACCAATATTTTTCTCAGCTAGTAATATGAACCTGCCTACAAAGTTTACAAGAAATGCTTTCACGAGTGATTTTTGTCACCCGCAGATATGTTTGACATGTGACGTTCAGGGCACTCCGACATATGCATGCTGAAAGGGTGAGACCGTGGTTGAAGGAGATGAAAGGGTAGGAGAAAGAGGTGCGAGAGGGAAGAGAGGCGGAGAGGGACGGCAGATGCAGCGCTGCAACTGCGCCTAGAAATGTGCAAGCTCAATCGATTAGTGCGAACTGCAGCATTTCTGCACATAACGAGCGAAGTTTGCAAAATCCAAGTGAGGAAATAAAAACCCTCTTGCATTTGTAGTAGTGAATAGATGGGGTTGAAAATTTACCAAAGAGCTTATTTTAAATTTCTAGTATATTTAGTAACAGGTTTTGCAAACAAAATATGATAATCACAATATTGCATTACTAAAAAGCTTTAAAAACCTTGAATACCAATATTTAATTTGATGTATTATAATAATAATAGTAATGTTTCATATCTGCCATATAAAAGCATACATATAAATTAATGACATGAGATAAAATTTTATATAGGATAAATAGAATAAAATGGTCAACATATGGCTTGAGGGAAATTCTCTATGTATGGTATAGGGGCGCGCCCTGCCTGGGCGACGGCCTGGACGAGAGTGTTTTCCGATTTCCGTTAGGGCTGACTCGTTCTGATATATAGAACATACCTTTTCACAGCGCATAACGGGTAACCGCTTAAAGATTCAAATTCGATCTGTTCAACTACTAAAAGAGCGCCCTTCCTAGTGAGCTGATCGATAAAAAAGAAACCACAAAACAATATTTTTAAACATTTTCATTAGCATGATTACCTTATGAAGAGAAAAGTAAATCGGTTCCGACCGATATTGAATACTCATACATTCACCGATTTAACTGCAAGTCAAATCAATTGTCAAAATCATTCGAATCTAAATCCCGCGAGCTTTATCAAACTAGTCACAAAACACTGGTTCAGAAAGTGAGACAGTGTATTTTGTTATCGTGACATCCAAACAATCCACCAATACGGATTGGCTGTAAGATGATTGAGCCAATCTCAACTCGATGTGTGATTTATGACTGTCTTGTGAAGCGAGCATAGCATTAATCACACAGACGGAAGACGGTTACATGAAGGCCCGAGTAAGTTAATCTAATTCTGAAACGTTAAGGCGTAGGCCGGCTGAATGGAAAAGGGAACGGAGAGGATAAAGGAGTGTTCAATACAGGTGTACAAACCTATAACCGAAAGGAAATAAGAATGATATATTATGTACAATGGATAGAAATAAGCTTCAGAACCGGAGTCATAAAGTCTGGGAACTCATTTGGAATGAAATAAATAAATCACGTTTCCGTTTCTTGCTTCCCGATGGAAATCACGGAATGACAACGGTTAAATCATATTATCGTAAAATGGTGTCTGTCTCGAAATAACTGTACGCAAACTTTCTTCCAGAAAGACATTGAACAATCAGGTCAAAAATGCGTAAATCAATCATGGAACTGGGCTGGAGTGCTTCTCAATCAATTTGGAAGAAAATTATTAAAAAATAAAATATAAAATAGGGATGCAAGAGCTTTAAGAAGGACTGTGTGTGTGTGATTTGGCAATAAAGTCGACCCTTTTTTTTCTTCACCAGGACAAAAGCTGTACTAACAAAATACAAGAAGTGTTCTAGTGAGAAATAAAAACAGAAGGTTTATTTTTTATTTAACTTAAAATAGTACATAATATATGTGTTAACATATTGAAAAAAATCACATAATATAAAGCATTCAAGTTACCAACTAAGCAGGTACAGTATTTAAAATTTAAAATTAAACTTCACATCGCAAAAATTATTAAAATAACAGTTAACTAATTTTCCTCATATTTTGTATATTTGAATGGTTATTGATATTTAGGAAATTTGTGACTTCTAATGCTGCAAATTCAATTATTTTGTCATAAACTTCTCCAAAAATGGTGTTATGGGTGTTTGACTCACTTCTTACTAAGGCTGAAGAATTCCCGCCCAATCGGTGGGCGGATTCAAGATCAAGACGAGATCTATTGCAGTTTATGAGGCGAAGATCCTGGGCAGTTATTGCTATTGGCATTGAGCACTGGATGATATCGCCAGTCATCCAGTAAACTGGATCAATTACTTCGGGCGCACAGACTGTGACCTCAGATTATAGAACTACTAGAGGTGGAGGTGATGCAGGAATACGATGAAGATGACGTAGGTGTGTACAGGGCAAGAAAATTCTGCTCGTTCTTCTTACTGTCCCCTTTTATATCGAAGGTTGGCCATTATAAGGAAATTTCAATGGAGAACTTCTAAATACGGGCCTTTTTAAGACCCGCATTAACAAAAACCTCCCTTCTTTAATCCTCATAAACATTATCATCCAACTGGGGGAATATATTTTATGTAAGGAATTGAACTTAATTTTAAAATTAACGATTTTTTCGTCGTTATTAAGAAATTATTTCTAGTTTTTGAAATGGAGAGTGGCGTCATTATGGTTTATAAATTGTTGAACACAAAATCATTAATTGAAGTATATAATAATAAACCTATATGATATATTTATAGACCATAATATGATGTTAACTACTCTGTACAAAACAGAATAGAAATATAATAAACTTCGGTAGATGACATAATACAAATATCAGCACCAAACAGAAAGATAATTACAAAACAAAACAAAAAAACCTAGTTAAATAACACAATACAAAATATCATTAGAATAAGAAAGATAAGTACAAACTTTAAATAGGTTAATGACAATTCTTGATCCTTAATAGCCCCTCTGGTTGTACGAAGATCAGACAGGAGACGTTTTTGAGATGTGACAAAAATATATAAAGCAAAAATGTGCAAAAATAAATTTTAGATAGCTTTCCTGAATACATTTCCGGCTGACCAATATGTCGGTAACCGGATAAAATAAAACAGTGACAAAAATAGCATGGTAACATTTTTGAGTTGAGTTTTTTTTCTTCACTTTTCCTTACTTTTCTTCAATGTTCTGTTTAGTCCCTATTCTGTGTTTTGTCATGAAACCCAATATAACATTGTCATTTGTGTGTATTTTGTCATGGAACCCAATATAACGTACCCTTCAGGTTCTTCATCGTTGAATTGACATCAATAATGGTCGGGAATATAAATCGAGATGCGGAGTTATTACAAAGCCCGGTGGTTGCATGAAGGATGCAGCCAAGATTGATGCCATGAACGATATTAATGATTTAATCTAGAAGCAAATAAATATAATGAACACGCGGCAGTATAAATCACATCAGCAGACGTGCGGAGGAAATTGCTTCGCTTTATTATTATTTGCTATCTGCCTTATAGATTATCACGAGTACAAAAGAAAGTTACAATGGTATGGCTGAGAGACGAATGATTGTACAGTTTTGTTCGTGATAAAATAATAAACACGAAAAGTATTTTTTAAATGTGGTACATAAGTAGTGCCATGGGACATTTCGCATGTAAATGTGGATGGCGAAACAGATTTTTGTGCATGACAAGAAAGGAAAAATAGATAAATATTTTTGTTTCATGATGATGTATAATTTACAGGCAAGACAGTATCGCCCTAGTGCGAGGCAACCATTCTGAATTTAGATCGTTGTTTTTTTTTTTTTTAAATTACATTAACTGCACACAAAAGGCCCCGATGAAAGTAATTTCCCTAGGACCTATTTCATCTTTGAGGATGTGAAGGTGAGGTGTGGGGGGTCTTTTTGAAGAGAGGAAGAAGTGAACATGAGTCTTGAAAAGACCCAAGTTGTACGAGGGAAGAAACACAGATGCCGGCAGATCATTCCACAGCCGAGCTGTTCAGCTCAAGAACGACTCGTAGAAACGGCCCGTTCTGATGTGACAATGTTAAACCGTGTACAAAAGGTAGGCGCGCGTTTGGCGTGTTTCGAGTGTGAGTAGATTAATGCCGCTAGTTTCTCAGAGCATCTCCATTGAAAGACGGAAGAACAAGGACAGCATTCACGCCTTACGCCTGTGCTCCAAAGATTGCAATCCGTTTGCTGAGATACGAAAATCTATCAAATGGACAACCCGTTCTGTACAGAGTCGAGGGTTTACTTGAATAGCATTTTGTTGAACCCAAACTTTTCTTCCTTAAGGATCTCCTTCCTTAAGGATCCCAACATACCCCAAATCCGGGATGCCACAGTCCTACAGGCATAGGCAGTTGACATTATTTAATTTTGAGCGGTAATCAGAAAAAAAAAACAAAAATCATATTAAGAAAGTATAATGTAATAGCTGTTTAATGAAGAAACGTTTAATCATGTGTAGTAAGAACCAATGCCCTGTCTCCGCAGGAATAAGGCTCAAATACCTGGGGTCATGTTGTGGGACCACGAGACACCGTCAGAAATGCCGATGACAACCCTAGTCAACTTTATAGAGAGATTGTTGAACGGACTATGACGGGGAAGGAAGGTAGAGTCAGTGTTTATTGAAGCCCATCCAATATTTTATGACATAGCACAAATAGTCTATAGCCTGTTGCCCAAGGCTACGCATGCAGACCAACTAAAATGCGGATATGTAGAAATTGTATGATTCAAATTTACGAAAATATCGAGGAGATTGCGTAAAGTTTAATGGCCCTTGAGCAGAAAAGTCATTAAGAGCCATAACTGATTTCAAATAAATTCTTTACAGTTATTATATCAACAACAATCAAACAATTAATATTTTTACGACATCGCATTACCCACAGTTTTCTATTACTCGTGGTCTTGCTTTGATCTACAATTATTTATAGCTTCAGATAATATAAGATAAATTATTCATACATTTACACAATGCATACAATCAACCATATTTACAACAGTTAACGATCAAGGGGCATTGTTTTTATCACGATTTGTATCAAATGCGCCTTAATTTTATTTATTTACACAGCAAGAAAGAATATTAAATACACTAGAATAAAAGACAATGTATTATTATTTATACTACAGGTGTAGTTCGCACTTTATAAAAAGATACCATCAAAGGCCAACGAAATAGAAACGAAAAACAACAATTGAAATGGTAATGTCAAAGCTTTTATGGACAGGCGTCAAAAGTGTTGATGCAACAAATTCACGACCAAAGAAAGCCAACAAATCGGCAATCGGACATGATCACCGATCTGACGCAAGACACGATCTCGACTCTTGGAGCAATGGTAAAAGGATTTGATGGAGAAAGTATTTCTGTCATTTTCCTGGGTGAAGGTATCACAAGAAGAGCATGTTTATCATTAATCTTCAGTGTTATTGGTGTTAAGCCATTGAGACAGGCAAACTTTCCATACATCAGAATTTTCCTTGTTGTTTGACTTTCGAGGTATTCTATAATATATCGGTTTCAATTCAAACCTACATGCAAGGCATTAATAGCGTTTATTATGTTTTCACTGCTTGTGTTATTCTTTATTCTAAGACTAGAAAGATTCGTTACCTACGTACCTACCAAATTACAGGAGTGCCAAATTTTGGCTTTGTGCTTGATCAACGGTCCATAGATTATTGTCATTTGAATTGAATGTCATAAGAATAATTCCATTTGCGTCTTTGAATAAACAAAGATTTACTGGAGATTTGATTTGCCCCCCACAACGTGTGTTTACAACTTTACTATAAGCCTATTGTTCGACAAGTAATAAAGAAAAATTGATCAAATCTTTACAACAAAAAATACAGTGTTAAATAAGATACACAACGATGATCGGCATAATCTTAAGACGTGGGTAAACTTCAAAGAATGAACTTGTCAAACTGTCTTACTTAACATCAAAAGTGCGCAGTCAACAATGGCGCGATGAAAAACAAACCTGAAACTTAAATTGCTACAAAATAAACACAGTTTCTTTATTTCATTTAATAGTGTTCCGATACAAATAAACAAACTAACTTCCTCAACAACGTAATCATTAAATTAACATTTATTTGCCAAAATTTATAATTTGACTCCAAATATTTATCAATCTGTAACTGGTGGTCAAAATAAGAAAATTGAAAATTCTTATGTAATTCCAGGTTGTTCTCTTATATTGAATTATCAAAAAATTAACCTTTGGCTAAAACCATAGATAATAGAAACAAATATATGAGATATGGCACGAAAAGGTGCCGACTGAAAGTTATGTGTTTTGTACGTAGGTAGAAAAAAGACGGAGCTCTGCTGTTTGAGTTTGAGTTTGGGGAACTATGTAGGTGCACTTTAGTGCGCACGGTTTCATACCAGAAATGATAACCGACCGACCGTTGATCGTAATCAAATGGTCGTGAGAAAAAAGATCGTATGCAAAACCTTTTGTAATAAAATCGTAATTATCATTTGGTCGTCAGCGCATTTGATCGTAAATTACCATTTGATCGTAAAATATACATTATCTCATAAAATAAATGATGAAATACTATGATTTGCTTATAGTAATTTGTTTAGTTTTTGCTTATTATTTGCTTACAACCATTTGTTTATTATTTGCCTAAGATAATTTTGCTTACGATAATTTTGCTTACGATCTTTGATTACAATCATTTGATTACGATTGTTTCTTATACGAAAATTTTGTTTACGGTTTTCCCTGTAGCCACTAGAAATAGTGCATGGCCCATTTCCCTTATTCATACTATGAAGACAACATAACACATAATCAACTTTAATAGAAGTAATAATACAAGCCCGAAAAAGAGTGAATGATTGAAATAAATAAATTTAAAAAAAAAATCATTGTTAGTTGATAAATTCACAATAGCAAAATAAACTGATTAACAACATTATTATACTAATAACTTAGGTATAACGGTGATCGCATTTGCTTCCAGAATACGATATCGGGTGGTATTGAATTATGATTTTTTTCAAGGAATCGAATAGGCAATCAATAAAATTTTGTTAACTTTTGATGCTCAAACAATATTTTGTGGCAAAAGAAAGATATTTAGGCATCAAATCACTCTTAGCAGGTGCATGTTTTAAGACGTTAGAAGAAAGTAAGCAATTTCCCCGAGGAATGCGTAATCGAAGGTAAAAAAACCATAGTAAATTTAGCAGTTAAACATCTAAAGCCATCCAGTAGCGGAAGGGTCCAATAAAACCAATCATCTTCAAAAATCACAGAATAGTTCGTAATCTTTTATTGTCCCGGCATTGGTAGCGGTCGGTTGCACGGATCGTTGGACCTTGATCAATGCCACGGACCAAATTGGTACAGTAAAAAATACACTGTGCTAGGAGCTGGGAACTAATGGGACCACCGCGGAGGAGGAACTAAACTTGGTAACAAAGGGACGAATACCCCGCAGAAGCATTAAAAAATAAGATGAATGTGTGCCGCTGATAGCTCCGCAGTAAACTCTCCCTCTTCCTCGTAAAAGGCGCATGTTTCAGAAAGAGAGGTTATAACGGAGTTATAAATAACCCTACTGCGGAACCGAGGTTTTTTTTTAGAAGATGCATTTAACATTCATAATATAATTTAATTATTGCGAAACCAATCATTTCGGTTGTTAAACTCTCCCTCTTCCTCATAAAAGGCGCATGTTTCAGAAAGAGAGGTTATAACGGAGTTATAAATAACCCTACTGCGGAACCGCGGTAGGGTTATTTTGAGAAGATGCATTTAACATTCATAAAATAATTTAATTATTGCAAAACCAATCAAAAGCAATCAGGAATGAAGATTATATTTCATGATGGAAAAAGCACGCTTTTCCAGAGATTATTTATTTAATTAAAATGATTTTTATTTGTGAACCCTTTGAAACCCTTTTTTTGTAGGCTAGTAAAAAGATTAATATGATGGAAAAATCACACTTTTCTGAGGATACTTTATTCGGTTTGATACTTTATTAACTTTTCGGTTGTGTGCCTCTGTGTCTGTGTGTAACATTGGTTCAATCAACTCTAGAGCTAGGATTTGCTCAGATTTTCAAATTTGAATTGATTGTGGGACCGATTCAGACAAGCGATAAAGTAGGTACCAAAATTATTTAATTATAATTATATACTAGAAATGTGTATTTCATTTGTTTACATTTTTTACAGATGTCGTAATTTTTCAAGTTTACAAACGGTGTTGTTAAAAAAGGGTAATTTTTTGATCGTCTTTAGAAAGACAATGATCGTGAGGCAAATATATATTTTTGATGAATACCGCACAACAAGAGTCCCAACTGCTCCCAACCGTCTGGAGGCATTGAGACTATGACTAAATTATGAAATAAAACAAATTAATCAAATAAAATTTACTTGCCCAGGCCGGGATTGGAACCCGTGACCTTCGGCTTGCTAGTCGAGAACTTTACCCCTCGACTACGGTGGCCGTATAAATATATTCATAAATAAGCAGAACTTTCTGTGCTGAGCAGCAATCAAACTGATTGTTTTTAAGGCAAAACAATTCCAAAGATATTTTGAGCGAACAGACACAGTATTTATTGGTTATTTGGACAGTTAGTTTAGGTTAGGTTAGGTAAATGAGTATTTACTAAAAGTTTTGGCGATGATAATAAAGAAACCGGTTTTATATACCTGTTCGTATATTATATTTAAATGAGTTCAAATAAAGATGCTCATTGCTTTATTACTTACATAGATAAGAAATAAAATTTATGGCAGAATATTTATATTGCAATACCGAGGATCCATTTATTTAATTACATTCACTAAGTAAAAAGCAATTTCATATAGAGTTTGAAAACTTCAACGGCGTAAGAAGTCCACGTATATAACATCGATAGTAAATTATAGTAGATAGTGGGAAAAGCGATTTCTCAAATGGCAGTTTGTCGTGTGTTTGAATTTTATAAAATCTTAAGGCGATGCCATACGTAGTAATGCAAAATCATGTGTTTTTGGTTTGAAAATTTGGTCGCCTAGAAATGTTTCAGATGCTTTAATTAAATACTGTATTTTTTAGATAAGTCATTTTATAAGCCCAGAAAAAAAGAATGTATAAGGCCTATGAAAACTGCTTCAAAGTTCAAAATCTCCTACTTACGAACCCATTTTCGGTTATGATTTTATTGTATAATGTGGCAAATTAAGTTATTTATAAAATGATCGAAAAAAAATTAAATATTTGGCCATGTTTTTACTTGCATAAATCAAAACAGGCGGATGGTGTTCAGCGGGAATTTAAACCTTATCGCCATCTACGTAAGGGTTGTTATTGATAGCGGCTCAATTTAAAATATTACACAACGTAGTGCATCGCCTTAAGCGAAACCGGGAAGTGAAGCTTGCGAAAGGAAAACGCAGAAATAATGTTTTTATCCAGAGGACAGCACCGTTTTAAAGCACTACATAGTGATTATTAATTGAAAATCGCGCAGCGTATTATTAATTCGTCTTCGCATTGCGAGAGCATAAAAATGGTTTACGGCGCCATTTTACAACGGATATAAAATACCTTCTTGAATAACTCGGCCCGCAATCGCGATTAATATCAGAAGTGAGCCAGCCCCGGGCGTGGTTCACAATGAGAGGTATGAAGACGCCAGGAAAGAAAAGGATATCGGCACGCGCCAAGAGACGAGGCTGGCGCTAAAAAGACCTCGGGCGACACGGAATCGCGTGGGTGTATCATTACTATGAAAGCAGCTATTATATTATTATCCCTTGGTGTTACTTTATTACCTCGCGATTAAAACATTGCCCTGGCAGATCTGGACAATCTACTTATTAGTTTGTTCGTCGTAGATTATTGACATTCAGAGCAGCAGAGATTCTGCGCCTTTTTAGATGTAACTAAAGCCTTAGATATTATCAAAACTTTGCAAAGTTTTGTCTCCTAGAACTTATTGTGTATTCCTGCATTGCATAATTTCATGGTATTAAAAACTTATGTTATGCAACAGTACTCAAAATGCTGTTATTGATGCACGGGGATGCACAAGTGAAGGAATAAGATTAATAATAAGAAGGATTTCGTCCACAATATTTTGAATCGGTGAATTTCTCCCTTTTGTAGAATACGTATTACCTAGAATTATCTCAACGGGGATATTCTCAAGTATAATGTGATCATCGGAGAGTAGACGTGCCCAGTAATGGCGAGCATTCCTTGAAGTCCCCTTTCACAGAGGATTCATGGTATGCCATTGCATCAGTGGAACATGAATTGCAAACAGGTTCATACATATTTTGACAATACTTCCTTCTCAAACTACATTGCAACCGAAACACCTAAAGACTCGAACGTAGAAATCTGGCGAACGAATGCCTAAAAAGAGTCAATATTAATGTGGTCAAATATTGGATATATATAAAAAGACAAGGCTAAAGAATTTATTAAACTAATAGATGTATAACTAGACGTGAGAACCCATTAGAAGATCTTAAGATGATGAAACAACTTCATGCAGAAGAGAAATGAAAGTTTGTTGGAATGCCAAAATAAACTGGAATGAAAGTTTCAGAAACTTTGCCCTTTGCTTTACAAAATGACATGTGTACAAAAGTGCAGTTACTGTTTAGGTTACATCACGAAGTCATTACAGTACTAGAAAACATATTAATCACCGTCTGGTTGATGGTTGATGGCTGTGCTGCATCAATTAAATGAGTCTCATTAAAGTGAGGGCTTAGGTTACGCAGAATTAGAGGCACTGGTGCTGCGTTGATTGGTAGAGCGAAACTGTGGTGAACTCGAATTATCGCAGTCGAAAGCGAAACGGATTGTGGTTGACAAGGAAATCTTCAGAGCTTTTCAACTCGGATTGTTCAGAAAAATCAACAAGAATTACGCCGTACCAGATATGTCGTAGAGAGATGGATTAGTTTAAAAGTCTGTTTAATAGGCAGGTACATAAATATCCGATAATACTGGTATATGTAATACGTCGTGTGAGAATTGTTGTAAAATATCGTCGGAGAGAGATTGCATAAAAGTCTGTATAATGGGTAGGTACATAAATATCCGATAATACATGTAATAGGAAGGAAAATATACACGGTATCTGGAAGCTAGTGGTACAAGCGGGAAACTGGTGAATCTACACTCCTTTTGGATCTTCATCCATCTTAGATCTCCACTATTCTAGATTTGAATAATGCGAATCCAAAGATGGTATTTTTCAGATCAAATTTGTTTGTTTGCTGTGTATTGGATTTAAAAAAAATGGAAATACTCAGATCGAAATAAATAAGTACGGGTTGTTTCGGAGAATTTGAACAATTTATCAAATTTCAACGTTCATTTTCGGGTTCTGTGAAAGTCCTATTCAATTTCTGTTATTATATCACTATAGGCTTTATGCTTGATAGAACTGAAATAATGAGACAACTTGAAAAAATCTTTCAGAGAACTTGAAAATTAACTTTGAAATTTGAAGAATTGTTCAAATTCTATGAAACAACCCATCCTTAGTATTTTTGGTTTTCCATGTCAATCTACGACCAGATTCCCGCTGGAAGCACTAGTTTCCTGACACCGTGTATAGATAGATAGGAACTAGTAAAAAGACGTTTCAACAGTTGTCAACTATTTTCGAAAGTGAGAAATTAGATAACATAAATTGTGCAAATCAAGGAACAGACTTCGAACACAACATTACACATGTCTGTCCGAGTCGGCGACATCATCTGTCGACTTAGTAGTACGATTGCCTACTAACACATTACGTTTTAATGGCCAGTATAGAAAGACTCGCGGATACCGCAATTAAAAAATGCACATTTTATATAAAATGGAAACTAATTAAACAAGAATGGGATTAAAAAGCCGAGTCGGATATAAAGCGATGAAAGCAGTTGACTGACGGAGACTGGTGGTAGCGGTAAGCTGACACAATGAGCAATGCGGTCGGCAAGAATTATGTCCGCATCTGCAAGGTGCTTCCATCGCGTCCAGTCAGCTTTAGAAGGTTCATCTCATCAACTAGGAAATTTATGGGAATCAGAGCGCGCGGAGATGTGAAGGTGCCTGATCTATCGGGACGTGATGGGGAAGAACAATGTATGGTGCAGTATATTAAATTTATAGAAAGCGTTAAGAATGACATGATCTTTAAATGTCAGTTCATGTATTCATGAAGTTATTAAATTACCAGGATAGAGAAAGTGAGTAGCGCGAGAAAGTTATCTAAAAAAAAGTGAGAACTAACAGAAAAGACAGGACCCAAAATACCTGACCCACTGTAAATGAGATCGTGTAATGTGGATCAAAGTTAAACTGCCTAAAGTGGAGCGATTTTGCAGCTATAATTAAATAAAATCATGACTATAACAGGTCCTTTTTAACATTCATCATTCATCACGGAGGCTGGTTCACGTCAGAATAAGCGTCAAAGATAAACCGACAGTTGTTACCTGCATTGACAGGCAGAGGAAACCGGTCGGATAAGAGTAGCCGGCATCTATTTGTGAATGAAAGATCACCGTGACTTTAGTGTCTCATATCGTGATGGGAACCACTTCCATACAAGGAGAAGCGTAGCTTGCAAAAACACTAGCAATGCGTCACTTTGAGTGATGTGTATTTTGTTTAGGCTCATCCAGCGCGCCTAACAATGCGGACACGGAACGAATCGCAAATCATAATACATATTAAGTTAAGGTAATAAATCACCCATATTTTAAATTATTCTTCGGCGTCTGAAGCATGAAATACAAAAAACGAAATTTCGTAGACAGTTATTAGAAAGGAGTAAAAACATACAATTACAAGTTATGCACATTTATCACCACGGGAAACCAAATCACAATATTATAATAGCTATTCGAGTAACAGAACAGGTAATTCTGTATTATTATTTATTTATGCCGTGGTTACCTACATAGATTATTTTCCATACGTTCATTTAAAATACTGTTTACACGATGCTCAAACCATATTGTATTGAAATGTTTTCCGGCAATCCAATTTAGGTCAAGAGTACAAAAAGCTCCACTTGTTTCGAGAAAGACACGCTCCAAAAACTTTTTTTACAGGAATCTAAAAACTACACTCAAGTAACTGCTTTGTCATCTTCCGACAATTATGTCTCGACGAGAAAAATATCTTTCTAAAGATTCGTATTGGGAAAATTCAATAACACAAAGTGGCAAAAACTTCAATCTTGAAAGTAGCCAGATTTTACACGACGACGTAAAATCAGAATAAACTTTTATAGCCACAAAAAATAACCCAGATAAAACGCCAATGTGCATCTTGCCTCTATTTGCGGATTAACAGAAAGCTCATCCAATATCTAGTTCTTGGTGGTGAGCGTTGGCGATAGCCGAGAAACAAGAATGCTCATTTATTGCAGAATCCATCATGATCAGTGAAAAAAATTAAGATTTTCCATAACCGTTTTATTTAAAATTCACTAACATTGAGAAGCTAAACAACCCGTTGAGTTACATCTAAAGACATGTTAATATAACTAAAACGGAGGCGAGTTGAAACTCGAGTCCAACATAAAAGCACGTACAAAGGGAGCTTATAATGAATAAGGTAAAGAAATTTCTAAGCACGAAATTGAAGACCACAAAATTGTTTCTTGCATGTACAAACGAAATATCATTACGCATCATTAAGAGTCTTACTGAGCACGCATCTTCAAATCAATGTCCATTTTGAAAACGTGAAGGATTGTGGAATGCATTAAATAAGACGGAGAAAGCGAACGAAATGCATTCACATTAAAGAAAATCCAATAGAAAACCGATCCATTAAAAAAGCTAATGGAGCGACGAAAGCTCTAATCAAAGCCCGCAGTGCGGATGTGCGTTCAATAGAAGCAATCGGTCACACTGCATTGTATGACGAAAGTAGAACCTTGGACTGAACCCAACCCTTTTTGTGTCTCTGAATCTAGGTTATAAAAAAGCCGGAATTCCAGTAATGCCTATCGAATACAAAAACTACCTCGGTGGGAGAGCGGTAAGCTCTCCATGTTACTTCAGACAGAAATTACTTCCATTATATCTTATTTCAGACAGAAATTAAACCAAATAAAAAATAGTACGTTTGCACATCATTCCAGGGCGGAAAAAACGTAAAAAAACAATATCTCGCTGGTGAGACATTCAGAAGCGAAACGTTGTTGCTTGACGTAATTTTAGCCATCCTTATCAAATTCACTTTTCATTACACCGCTTACCGATTCACAACATTCCCAAAAGTGATGGTAAGGAGTAAAAAAAAATCTTCGCGTTTTTAAACGTTTTAGTAGTGAAAATAGCTAAATTTACCATTAGCCGGTTAAATGTTAGATTTGTAATGAGAATGGCCATGATAGCATGTGTGCAAAACCTGTAATAAAGCAGGAATAACAACAAAAAACGCATTAATTATATACTCTAAGTGAAATCATGAACAAAGGCGTGGCTTGGAAACAGATACAAAATAGAAGGGTTTACACAACGCGCTAGCATTAGGGCGCAGCGTACACTCTTTCTCTGCTTTCTCCAGTACCAACACGGTGCAAAAAGCGTCAAGTGTAGCAGGTAGTTACGAACAAAAGCCCATTATATCATTCTGAAATGCGGAATGCGATAATTTGATACTCAATATATCGAAAGCACTTTGCTGAGATATCACTGTTGCCCAGTTGCAGCCAGCAGGCTTCTAAGATAATTAACTCGCTTTTCTATGTGCTATAATTTCACCCAACTCAGGCTTAATTTGCCAAGTAAATAACGATAATGGGCACTAGGCTCAGGGGATCACGACTCTTGTCTGGCGCGAGCTGTTTCCGGTGAATTTTCAAGAATAATCGCTCGTAAATAATTGAGATCATTAACTGAACCGTCCCCTGTCATTTAGTAGAAAATATGCTCGCCAAATAGCTGGACAGCGTGACCTATTAAAATGCTGTCCATTGCTCTGTTGATTTGTGTACCAAAGTTTGATAAACTCTCCAATTGAATGCAATATTACAATAAAAGATTAGTATTTGGACAGGTAAATAGAATGCAATCAAATAGCTGGAAAAGAGATGGACGATAGCTCGGTGATTTTACAAATTTCATGATTCTTTCTCATCAGAAAGATTCTGCTGTTGTTTAAATAAAAAAGAACCATGCTATCGATAATTTTGTTTACCTTACGGATCAAAGGTCAGTTAGGTTAATCAAAATAAATTTTTACTACACGTCCGATTTGAAAGTTTTCTTTCGACTAAATAGGACAGTAAAGACAAAAAAAAAACAAACATACAATTGAGCATTGGAGTCATTACATCACAAAAAAGAACAATACGAAGACCGACTGAATGGTAAACCGTTTATAATACAGTTCCGGCTGTCGGTACTGGACGCATCCAATAATGATATACCACAGACCGCGATGGGGCGAGTACCACTTCCCCTGAGCTGTCAAACAATGTCAACACGCGTGAAGAGGAGTCCTGTCATTAGGGCACCGCCAAGTGAACTCTAACTCACACTGAACAAGCCGACCGTGCTTCGGATGGGGATAATGACACCTGAAGCATGCGGCAGTGGATGGTATCAAAACGATAGAGAGAGAGAGGGGAGAGCGGAAAGGGTCAAGGAGGACTAAATGTACAGATGTGAGAACGAATAAAACTAGACTGTCGAAAATATTATGAAAAGATTCTAAAGGCAAAAAGGGATATAATGTAGAGGAATATAGGCTCATAATATGTACACTCCTCTTCCAGCCACAAGCTAATGCTTCTATGGAAGAGGGGTCCTGAAATATTTTATCTTATATTGTAACAAACAAACAAAAATGTACTTATATAATAAATGTAATAAATAAAAAAAAAAAAAAAAATAAAAAAAAAATCCAAATACAACCCTACAAGACATTAGTTTGGTGAAATATTACCTGAAGGGTGTTTTACAAATCCTAGAAAAAAACTAAGGGCCTTGAACTTGAATAATAATAAAACTTTTTTACTATTTTTGATTTTAGAAAAAAGAAAATTACATTTTCACTCACTTAACTTGAATGGTTACCTATATAAACACGTAACAATATTATGGAATATGATTATTTTGTTTTAAGTTAATTTCAGAGGGAATCATTTCTTTAATAATACCATATCTAGACTTTATTGTTTTTTTTATATCGTCTGGAAAGCAATTACATATAACCAGTTGAAGTCCCTCGCGTTGCCCGGACTTTACGCATTTTTCGAAATCCGATGTAGCTAATAATTTTTCAAAGTGTGCAAAATTTGATCAAGTAGCATGAAAATTCTGCTCTAAGGGACGGTAAAGGGGATGGCTTGGTTTATTGAAAACTCACGTAGACAACGAGAGGTGTTGTGTGCAAAATTTCTACAATTTAGAATTAAAACTGTAGATTTTTATAAAAAAATAAATGTACTCCGCACAACACGGACAGACAATTACAATGATTACAATGGCATATTAATTTAACATAAATCTTTCTTTGTTGTGAGAACACTTATGAACACTTCATAAACATATTTTAATCAAATTAAAGAGATCAAAGGCAACGCATTTGAAATAACTACGCGAATCGAATGACAAGATAGAAAACACTTTAATAGAATGACAATATAGCAAGCATTTGAATCGAATGACAAGTTAACAAGCACTTCAATCGAATGACAAGATAGCAAGCACTTCAATCGAATGGCAAGATAGCAAGCACTTCAATCGAATGACAAGATAGCAAACACTTCGATCGAATGACAAGATAGCAAGCACTTCAATCAAATGACAAGATAGCAACCACTTCAATCGAATGACAAGATAGCAAACACTTCAATCGAATGACAACATAGCGAGAACTTTAGTCGAATGACAAGATAGCAAGCAATTCAAGCAATCCAATAAGACTGGATATGACGGTAGTTGAGTATCATCTGGTAATTTAGACATATAGGTCTAACCGGCTTCAACTCGCTCTTTAAAATCAATTAAATTCCACGGCAGCACGCAAAGTGATACGTATGAATGTTATCTTGATATGAGATTCATTTTCCGGGTTATTTACTACTGCAATATTGCCATGGGAGTAAATAGACAGTTTAATTCACATCAATGATACGTATTTAATCAACAAGTCTTAATGGTCTACCTACTTTGCGTACATCAGAAAAGATTCTTTGAAAAAATTATTTAGCTAAAAAGCTCCAAAACCAACCTGTCGATGCAACGTCTAACTCAAAAAACAAAATAATGATTGATGATACGAATGACCAAAGTTGTGTATAAATTTTGAAGAATATTTTTCTAAAAGTAATACTTATCACTATGTCAGTTGATGCTTTGTTTCTCCAGATATATTATTATAATCCATTAGTCTACATAATTATCTTTCGGTTTTTCCCATGTCTTTTGTACTTGTGTAAATGTATTGTATGCTTTCTCTGTATTTGTTATATTTATATCATATTGTCTCCCTCATTTTTTTTTATATATAAGCTCACACTTTGTACTTCTTGTCTAGTAATAATTTGTACCCTGAAGATGCTTGAGTAAAGCGAAACCGGTCGGTTCTAAAAATTATTAAAAACTCGTGGTTTTAAAACAAAAAGTATTTTATTAACATTTTTCTATGTGCACTGCCATAAAATTTCAATCTGAACTGTAAAACATAATTCGAAAAGTGAGCTCTGGCGTCATGAAGTTTGCACAACCTTACCTCTGGTTAGTGCAAGAACTCAGATTATTTCGTAATTCCCAAATCCCTACAGTGAGCTACGGACTTTTTATCCAAATATTTAATTACATGTCAAAACACAACAAAAGATGACATATTTTTGAAGTGAAACTTCTTTAGGCGCGTAATGGATTTTCGGGGACGGAGTAAAACCGAGTCAGGATCGACACGAAAATGCGGGTACCCCCACCACCGCTCACCGTTCACTGTCCCTCTCTCACCATATGCGCTTGTTGAGGTGGGGGAGCCGCTCACGAACGTTCTCTCCCGACACGGGACAACAATCGATGCAGTTTTTGCACGATTCATTAAGGATTTAAGTGCTCATGTATATATCTCGCACTTTAGTTACCATAACCCAATTATCACGACATTAGGAAATGATATTCATGAAATTGACAATGAAAATGGCACATGATTGGTAAATTGTCATTGTAATTTCTTTGTAATTTTTAATTGTAATATTGTTATTTATGTAATATTGTATACTTGTGAATAAATTGAAAATTTTTGGAACTATACATTAATCGAACGTCATTCATCTATAAGAAAATATTAGAAAAAGCAAATCCATGCTTCGTCGTTGAATTATTTAACCTCTAATTTTCAAACTAACCTAAGAGAGAAAATAGAGATGATGAAATGAAAATAGAGAGAGAGGAATACTAGAAGTTTCACTTCTGTCTTGCGTAGGCTTGACACACCCACTTTTTATTTTATTCACATTTCCAACTGTTCAATAAGGAAATATATTAAGTAAAAGTATTACCTACTGGGAGTTTGGTACAGGCCACAGACATATGAATATTAATCATATGTCTATGGGTACAGGCAGTAAACAAAAGCAAACACAGAAATTAAAAATATTCTATAAAATTCTTTCAATTCAGGTAAAATGTGTTAAATTCTATACATACAGCATGATTAAGACGTAACAAAAAATATATACCTATGAAGAAGTCGCAGCTTTTTACAAAAGTGATATAAAACTTCTTCGAATATTAAATTAATGCGAATGGAGTCGTAACATAGACTAAATTGGACTAGACACGGCATATTCATTTAAAAATAACCCCAACACAATTTTGGTTTGGTTCACATGCACATTTATGAAAAGGCCCACGCATTATGTCGCAATGCGAAATGGGCACTGTGCATTGCGTTTTACCTTTTGTTGGTCTATTTTGCTTCTCAGTTATGCTGGGCAAGTTCATTTTTTCAATCACAAAAATAACTGAGTTCCAAATATTTAAATTTGAATTATGTCTATATTACAACACCTCTGACAACAAATTCTCCGTGGTTTCGTTTACGAGTTTGAACGCTTGTACAAGGAGTTTAAACAGAGTTGGGTTGTTAAGGTCATCTCCATATTTGTAACGTACGCTACGTGGCGTTATTTTAAAAATGAATTTAACAAGACAGGGCTAATCTAGTATAATACATCAATGAGTCGTAAGCATTCTACGGCAATGTGATATTTTATTAACAAGGCGGCTACATTAGTAACGCATCGCTTTTGATAAATTTTATCCCATTATATCGTGGTAAGCTATCGCTAATAATCAGGTGCTAGCTTGTTTCTCCTCAATTTCAATGAGAAATAACAGATCAAATAATAATAATAATAACAGAACTATGTAGAAGAAATACACACCATATAAAATAATATTATATTATTTTACGATACCGACAGTAAGACAAATTTCATAGTGCAGTCGTGACTTCCCAATCGGAATCTAGCACCGTGATCTACTACGGTAACTACCCAGTACCTACTGAGCCAGCGGTCAGGTTCAATTCCAAACACATTATTTGTAGCACCTGAGATGTGTTTATAGCAATGTTTATATGCACACTGCACAAAACACAGGACCTAGTACTTTCTGCAGGGGTGAGAGCTATAATAAATGTATTTATTAATAACTAGCTGCATCCCACAACGCGTTGCCGTGGCTCAGTCGGTCTGTGCAGATAGAGAAACAATAGCGCATGTTGATTTAACTTCCAACAGAAGGCGCTATTTAAAAAAGCATTTTGGTCCAACAGATGGCGCTGGATATAATATAGGTATATAAAAACACACACGCATTCAATTGCAACGTTGTGTCAAAAGATAGATAGACAGAAGATAGATAGATAGATAGATAGATAGATAGAAGATAGATAGATAGATAGATAGATAGATAGATAATTTTTAAAAATATTTTACACGATTTACTGCATGATATAGTAACAACAAGAGTATTTTTTTAAATACTTATACGTGGTAGATATAAAGTTGCATTTAAATGTATACATATCTCGTAAATACTGATAAATAATATGTCGATATTTGAGGTTAATTTGTTTCCCAGTGCCAAAATTCGAGAAATAGGTGCATGTATGTGGTAGTTAATAATTAATAATTATTTTTCCAGAAAAATATTTTTTGCCTGGTTGCTCGATTTGGTACTATAAAGTCGATGCGGTGCAGGAGTTCATAACATTCGAGTTATTATAATAATTTTAAACAAAAAGGTTAGCCCATTTATTCTTCTTCTATTTTCTAGGGAATTTATTTTAAGCGTATTTAGTAAGAATGTGTAGTTAATGTGTTGAATGGGTATGTTTGGTTTGAAGTTAATAAATCATAAAAATTTGTGCTGCACACGTTCAGTATTGAAATTGTTACAGCTGGGATAAATTAAAAGGTGGCTGTAATATATTAGTTGTAAGTTGTTAGAAAAAGAAACGGTGTCAATTGACGCAATTTCTTTGTTGAGATTAAGAAGTCAGATTAGAATTTGCGCATCCTTGTTAGCAAAAACTTTTTGCAAGGATTAAATTTGATTGATTTTGAATAGACCCTATAAGCGTTTGTATAAAGCGTCTTAACCGAAGTGATAACAAAATGAAAAAGCCTGAAAGAATAAAATGTTATACGCATAAACTATGTGACTGAACAGTGTGGAGGCGAACGTTACCGTCGTACTTATTAGATTCTTACTCGCCGGCTCAGCTTTGGTAAAGTTAAGCCGACGTGACAAATCAAATTTTTCACTATTCCGACCTTATGCGCCACGCCACATTTACACCATGATTATAAGTAAGAAGGCTAATGAAGGCAAAAAGAAGGAAACATACAGGAATGGAGATGTGGATTTTCCAAAGGTTGTAGCGTCGATGGTGATGCCAAGTTGTATTTCTAAAAATATTTAATTAATTAAGTGTATATGTCACATTGTGGTCACATCGCACCTCTCTCAATTAAAGTGTATTCAGACGACCTCATTCAAGGGTGACCGAAAAGGTATCAAGCGTCAAGAAGTCGTATGCATGCCAAGGTCACAATGAAACGGAAACAGCTACCTGGTAACACCTGGAACGTTCTAGAATCCTCGCGATGAAATAGACAGTCGTAACGGGCGAGCCTTAAATGATATAACCAGAACCGGAAGGACTAAATGTCGGGAACACAATGCACGCTTCCGAAGCGGCCATTGATTCGACCGCCGAACAGTTGAAGCGTGAAATACCTCGTAATTCAGCATTGTTTCGAATGACAAACTATTATTATGACAAGCTCGATGTGGAACGCAGTTGTGAATCAAAATATGTCCATTCTCTAAAATGCTTACAATATTGTTAAATACTCGCAGTAGAGTTGACAAATGATACTTTTCTAGAATGTCACAGAACATTGCTTACGATTTAATACTAAATCCACTAAATTATTAAAAATGCATCGGTAATTACAGCAAAGGAAAAGGGTGATAAGCAAAATCGCCGGGTCGCAACTCCAGTTTCCTAAAAACACTAACAGATTTTCATACAAAATTCTGCATCGTTGCACATGAGCCCATTATTAAATAGCTGCAGACAGCGGATACCCAAATCTAACATAAAATAATAATTTAATGTGTCCATTAAATGTTTTGTTTACTGTTGAAATTTTGGAAGGTGGCGACAGGTACATTTCTATTTTTTTTCGATAATAATATAAGTGCTCGCTGAGTACACGTGTTAATGAACCTGATAATATTATTCAGTGTCTAATAAAATGATCGTAAATAGCCATGCGATATCATTCGACACGAACGATACACATAATGTGAAGTTTAACGCGTGAAGTGGAAAAAGAAACGGTAATTGACCACTATAATTCATAGCACCGAAAACAAATCCGCATTTGATTTATAGATTCTAAAAACATTATCCAAACATATTCAAAACTTGTTAAGGCTAATTTTTGTGAAATATCTCCAGAAAGGTGCCTTACACGGAGAAAACTAACCGACATAAGATATTGCTAATTTATAAACAACCTGGTCAAATAATACTATTAAAAAAGAAAAAAAAATAATAAAAAAAAATTTAAAAAAAAAGAATAAAAAGAAACCAAAACACATTCATCGCATTCATAGACCTGGAGAAGGCTTTCGACAAAGTAGAATGGAAAAGACTCTTCGAGATTCTGAAGAGAATTGATATAAAATATAGAGATAGACGAATAATCCAGGCGCTATACAAGAATGAGGCCGCTATAATTAGATGTGACAATGAAACAAAAGAAGCCAGTATAAGACAAGGGGTGAGACAGGGATGCTCTTGTCACCTGTTCTTTTTAATGCTTATATACAGAGTGCGATTGATGACTTGAGAGAGAGAATGAGTCACAGAAAAGGTGTAAAGATACACGGGCAAAAGGTGGATATGATAAGGTTTGCTGACGATATTGCTTTGGTTGCTGAAAGTGAAGAAGAACTGCAAGAGGCCTTAACAACCATGCAAAGCATTCTTCAAAACAACTACAACATGAAGATAATTAAAGACAAAACAAAGCTGCTGACTGTAGGCCGAACGCAACATCAGATGAGAGTAGAGATGGCAGGAGTTCCACTAAAGAACACCAAGGAGTTTGTCTACCTCGGGAGCAGAATAACATGGGACGGTCGGTCTAAGAGCGAGGTCGACAGCCGTATACATCAGGCTAGGCTTGCATTCAATAAAAGGTCGAAAATAATAGAATCCAATAATATAGACCTAAAACTGAGAATACTCCTCATCAAGACCTATGTATGGAGTATCTTGATGTACGGCTGCGAAACATGGTGCCTATCCGAAAGAGATAAACGGAGACTAGAGGCTTTTGAGATGTGGTCCTATAGAAGACTGTTAGGAATTTCCTGGAGAGACCATGTTACAAATGAGGAGGTTCTCCAAAGAATCGAAGGAGGAAGGCACCTGCTCAGGACCTTGTCCGAAAGGCGTGCAAGATGGATCGGCCATGTTATACGACAAGAAGGCCTCTTGCATGTCATAATGGAGGGTATGACCGAGGGGACCAACTCTAGGGGACGCCCACGCCGAGAGTACCTGGAGGACCTGCTGGTGGACGTGCGCTGCTCATCATATTCAGAAGTCAAAAGAGCCGCACAAGACAGGGAAGAATGGAAAAGGAGATTAGATGAAATTGCTGCAAACCAATCCCAGGATTGAAACCAGAGAGAGAGTTAAAAACGGGACTGTAGGCTTTAGGTATTAGTAAAACGCGAATGTGTTATCAAGACGTGTTCATAAAAATTCTAATATTGGGGTATTTCGTTATTATCCCTATCTTAAGTTGTTCATAGAAACAGATAATAATAATTAATTTATTTCACATAAAAATCATACAATAAAACATGCGGAAACTTTGACTAGCCAACTAGGAATGGATCCTGTTTTAGGCCAGTCAAATTGACAAGTTTAGTTCATATCATAATTTAGCACTTAATATAAAACAAAACCGGTAAAGTAAATAACAGCCAGATAGTAGTAATAAAAAGAAATATTAGTAATGTGAGGTAGAAAAAATGGATAGGGTGGTTTATAAGTTTATAATATAGTTAAGGCACACAAACTACGGAAACAGCAAAAGCCCGAGTGGTTAAGTTCTTTGTTAGTTACAATGTCATAGCCGTGTGATGTGTTAAAGATTTGTATTTAAATTTAATTATCTAAACTTTTAAAAACTCTTGTGTCTCTATATCATGCAGTATACCATGTTAAGTACAGTTATATGTAAAAAGCCCAACAGGGCGTTTATAATAATAAATAAATAAATTATATGTATAAGGAAAAACTCACCTGCACGAACGCGTGTTCCGATATATTCTGAGTGGACTAATATTTGTATAATGAAATGTATTTTTATCACGTTTTTAACAGGATTTCAATAAATCAACTGTACTATTTTTCTCAAGTGGGATTACTGTTAACCGACAAAACTGAGGTACGTATGACGTCATACGTACCACACCAAATTTCGTTTTGGCGGGCTTAACGATGAAATCGAAATCTGTAAAAAATTTAGTATCTAAGTTAGAAGTTGAACATTATTTTTTTTTTTATAAACAACTAGAATCTTTATTGATGTTTCAAGAATACACAGTTCCTTGTAATGCAGAGCCATTATGTTGTGCGCTTGCAAATCTAATACGGGAAGATGTTTTGTTATGCCAATTCTCGCTGAATTCAATTCGTATTTTTAAATTATTTAATCTGATCGGTGTGACCGAGACGAAAGCCACGAAGACGATCAATTACAGACTAACTGCGATGGTTAAATAATATCCGTAATTGCGGTAGTCTTCGAATAGATTGGATCATCCCATCTACATACATTATCAGCAAATTAGATGCAATAAAAGTCGTCGTACCAATGCGTTTGATACAAAACATTGAAACAAATTACTCGGAATCGAAACATTAAGAGGTAGTTTATGAACTATAATAATAATAATAATATTTGGCTAATTTATATAGCGCCGTTTTCGTGAGAAATCGCCTCAAGGGCGCTGTACACATTTATTTCTTAAATAGTTAATACTAGAACTACTGACTTATCTCTAAGACTTATATCTAGTGACTTACGACTAAGGCCTATAACTACTATCTTAACGTCATATATACGTATGTAGGTACAAAATAACTGAGTAAGTTTGTATAATTGGCATAATAATAATAAAGAGGAAAAAAATGATATTGAAGAGTGGTTATTAAATAAAATAAAACGTGATTTAAGAAAGAGAAGAAAATTCTAACAATAATTTCAGTAGGAAAGTAAACACTTCGTGGTGTATTTTTTCATTAATTCCAAACAGAAAAAAGTTCCCTCAGGGCCAGTTTCATCTTTGAGAATTCTGTGTGGAGGGTCTTTTTAGAGAAAAGAAGTTAGTTCTTGGAAGGAAAACGATATGAAGGGTGAATAGGAATCCGGGGGTCAATGTGTCCAGGGGTGACGGACGTGTGAATCCATCCCTCCCACTGCGGCGCAAGGCGATGAGTCGAAGTCCGGCTGGAGAAGTCAAAAGGTCTCCCTCAACCAGTCTATCCCGATCCGGCCCGCCACGCAGTACGTGAGCAAACATATCCGCCCCTAAACCTCGACAAACCTCACCCCATGAACCCGGGCATTCCTGCTCATTATATAAAGTCCCACTCAAGTCAAGTGGGGTGACATATTGCAAGGATGTTCGCCTCCCAAATTGAATATAAAAAAGGAAGAAAAAAAAATAAGGACGGGTTGTTTCACAGAATTTTAACAATTCATCAAATTTCAAAAAAAATTATTATTATTTTTAATTTGATACAGAAAATTTACAAGTAACGTATTAGGCCAAATAATGTAATAGGATATTGGATATGTGCACAAGACATGTATTTAAAAAAGAGTACAATATACGTCGATGGTAAACTGCAATACAGGCGTGAATACATTATGGCCCATTCAACTTTAGTTTCTAACTAGTCAGTGCCTGTCAGTGTCTAGTAAGAAACTAATCATGGCATCAATTTATGTTGTTTTAATATCAAATTGTAAATTACAAAAAAAAATATTATACTATATATACTAAAGTAATGTACCAAAGGCGACGAAAAATATGAAAAAAAAATGAAAGAAAAGAATTAGATTTTTAAAGACAAACATTAAAAGCGAAGCTACAACTAGATCCTCGAATGAATTATAAGATGAAAATTCTATATTCCGTTGATATTCAAGTTCTGTTATTATCCAAGTGTTGTGAAACAACCGGCCCGTGATGAAATAATAATAGAACTTGAGTAGAACTTTCACGGAACTTGAATTATAACTTTGAAATCTGATGAATTGTTAAAATTCTATGAAACAACCCGTCCCATGTTTCAGCACATATCGCGAATTTCGGTGTTTTTTTTTAAATAGAGCAATACATTATTGAAATATGCATATAACAATAAATAAATATACATATAATAAGAAATCATGTACGACTACCACAAAACGGGCATGAGTAGTTGAGAAAAATCACCAAAATTGTAATCAAAATTGGCATTCTCAGACTATAAAAATATTACCATTCGTTATTTCGGCTACTGGCATTATACCTAGCTCTCTAATTAAAAATTTAGGCGTATTAGATCTATCAAAAAATTTATATATAAAGATGCAAAAGTCGGTCATTTTGAATACATGTAGGATAACAAAAGATTTTTTAAATATTTATGTTGAGGGATCAGTAGGATTTATAGGCCCTGTTAGAAGTTCTACCGAGCCGAACCCTCTGATATGAAAATATCTGGAGACGGTGAATTTTTTTTTCCCATTTGATATCTGGTGATTTGACGTGTTGTTGTTCTTGTATTGTTTTGTATTTATTTTACTTATATAATGCACTTACATAGTGTTGATTGACTAGCTGATCATTTGTGGAAAAGTGAGTGGAAGGGTTAAGTTTTTCCTTTGGGGAAGACTTAACCCGGACAACTAAATCGGAAGTTTAAAAAAAAATAAATATATAAATTAAATTATAAAATGAAATAAATTCTTTGGAAAAATGCAGCGTGAGTATAGCAAACCTTACATACTAACCAAGATTAAAAACGTCAAAAGTACTATTTTATTACAGAAATAAAGCTTCATCGATTACAGTGAGAAACATATATTAAATATAAGGTACGTAGTGGATTCCTATGATATATTTTCTTGAAATGTCTTATTAAATTTGTGATGTATGTTTATAATATCTGCGTACGAATTAATTGTAAATCGAACGAAAAAAAAATTCTTTTCCTAATTTAAAAAAAATATATATATGAATAATCAGCCCCTGAAGTATCGCGGTTGTGAGTATGAACATGAAATACTGTGTAAGAGTAGGTATACAACATTTGCCTTAGAAATAATGACACATATGCGCAAATAATATCCGTCGAAGATGGTTTTATGGATGAACGATACCTTGCATATGTTATATTGATTAATATGTATATTTATCTCGTGTTTCTAATACCCATCATTAATCCGTGTTGCCATCCGCCTTTCGCGCCGTACACATTACACATCCATTCCTCATTCCTATCAATTACACGTACATCTCGGATGGTAGGTGATCATTCTTACCATAGGTAAAGGTAAGATATATCCCCTGCCGCCTCCAATACGCCGAGATGATAATGTTGCTAGAGGTAATTCCGTGGCATCAACACCACACGGTATCATTAGTATTCGTAATCTACTTATGCATGCCGTGCAACAACTGTACGGCAGGAATGTGGGAAGAAGTGAGAAGGGCTGACGATCCAATATCATGAAAGCAACGCATCGCTTTCGAAAAACTCTACAAAGAACGCGGTATAACTGACGGAGTTTCAATCATCTAGTTTTAGTCAAAATGACCCAGGAGGTCTTTAAGAATAATTAGTTATCATTATGAAGGTCCGTGGGAAGGAATGAAAGAAGTGAGTTAAAATAATTTAATTATAAACAAAACATTTTCTTACAGCATATACTCCACACAGATTGCAGATTCCTAAAATAAGTACGTATAGGTACCATTAATCGTCTGTCATCTATGAGAATTCTGAGTGGAAAGTCTTTACGACAAAGCTTAATGTAGAATCACTATTTTCGATTAATCTTTAATACGATTAGTTCACATTATGAATACCGAAAATATGCTTTGAAGAAATTAATGCTTTCCTATCGTTTCGCTTGAGTAGAATTAAAATAAAATTGTTATTTACTTATAAAAAATATAAACGTAAGCTACTAAAAATTTATTTTTATGAACGCATATAAGAAACAACTTTAACCGGTTCAGTGCCTATCACTCCCATTGGCGGACCAATCATGTGTAATTTTAATGATAACACACGCTTAAGCTTGCGAATGTTAAAAACAATAAAATTTTATTAAAATTATTCACAAAATAAATAAAACTAAAATCGACCGTTTCTAGACTTCGTTGGCCACGTGATGTTTATGCCCATTCCAATATTCGTAGTAGATATTAGGAATATACACATTTTTGACTTGTGTATTCCTCTAAAGAGAAAATTGAGGAAAGAAAATTTTTATTTGATATAAACTATTTCTTACGACAAAATAACTAAGTACAATGTATCAAAATTGAATAGTTTTCTTCTTGATTCATGTAACAGCGCACTTGAACTGAAATGACACTAAACTGCGCTATATAAATGCCATGTTATTATTATGGTATTTATCCGACCCTCTATGGCCCGCATGTACCTCTGAAATGCAGGAACCGTTTCGCACAAATCAACTCATCTCCAGCGTTGCGAGTTGTTCTCCAATCGGCCCAAGAAACACGTTTACGTCGAGATGCTGCCACATAATATAATATAGCCCACAATAGACGGTGCAGTACAGATGCATTGGTGGTGCAGAAGTGGTGCAGTAGTGGTTCAGTAGAGGTTCCTGATGGTACGTGCACCGGTGCAATGTGTAGGAACACGACTTCACATCCCGGCGGCGAAAGATAAAGCGGACAGAAGCGATACGATAAGGTGTTTCGCGAAAATGCTCGAATTTTTCAAACCCGCCAAAGACCGCGGGTAGAAACTTTGAAACGTAGTAAGCTGTTAACCTTAAACATAAATTGAATATTATGGAATAGTGGGGAATATTGTGAAACCAAAGTAGTTGCGGAATGAAAAGAGGTTCCCGACAATTCATATCTGGTCAATAAACATAATATTATGGTAACCGTACAACTCAACACAATGACAATTAAACACAACTATAAAATGTGATATAAAGTCATGAAAAGTGATAAAACAAAAGTTAGGTTAAATAAGTTACGAAGGTTAGGTTTAGAGGCTAGTTTTTTTATTTAATTCATTTCACTTTTTAACGGTGTGTTGTTGAATCGTAAATAAATTGAGTTATCGAGGAACCTATTATTATATAGCTAAGTCATTTCAAGCAAAGTTTTGATTTTTAATAGTGGTCACTCACAAAAACGACATCTCTATTGTGGAAAGAAGCCCCAAATTCTACCCATACAAAATGAACGATGACGGATTTTGAACCTGTATATTCTGGGTGCTAAGCCAGGGAACCTACCGCTGTACGATGAAGGTTATCTAGCTTTGTTCAATATGTTATGATTTGAAAAGTAAGAGTTTCAGATTTTGATTGAATCCACTTTCGCATCAATTCATCGGTAATTAAATCTATACCTAATTTTTAATAGGCACTGCGTTTTCATTTCCATTGTGTTATATTTATTTTCCTCTCATACGAGTCAATTTGAAAGGGTCATTATTTAATGAAAATATAGCAATTGAGAGAAGAAATCAGCCGCCAAAGGGTAAAGAGCGTTTACTCATTGTTATCTAAAGACATAATAAGCAGTTTGTCGTGGAGCACGGTTCACACGGTAGCTGGTATTTATAATTTATATGTTAGATATTTGTCCGTTAACCTGGTCAGCTAAGGAATTGTTCCGCGGGAAAATATCAATTGTGAACATTCCAACAAGAAGATGATATAGTACGGTAACTGTAAGTATACAAGATAATGTTATTTGGTTCAACTCTTGTTTGGAATATTTGCTTTCCACTTAACTCTTCAAGGTTTTGTAAACAACCATGTTGACATTTTAAAACAAACGAGTTGACGTTTTAAAATAAAATTTTATGGTTTCAATTTTGCCGTTAAGTTTAATCGTTTTAAATTTGATTAAAAGTCAAAGCAGTTCTAGAATTAGAAGAGCATTCGAACAGGATAATAGTTTTTGAAGAGAAGGATCATACGATCATAATCATTGGTTATATCAGTATCAGCCATCTACCGCTCGGAATAGCTCAAAAAACAGATGACTAAGATTTTACATGATACACTGTATCACCCCACACTGGACTCCTGTCCCGGGGCGCCCGGTAAACAAGGGTACACTGTATTTTGAAAACTTTGAACGTCGCTGTATACACGACATGAAGAATTGACAGTGATAAATGAAGCATAAGAAGAACAATCTTCCTTCCTATAAAAATATACACAAATTGCGAAATTAACTATTGCAAGCATTCCAACAAAAAAATAATATATGTGCAGTTGTATGCATTCAAGAAATACTGACTTAATACGGATTTTTCATTTTCACAAGCTGTTCAGTGTTTTTTTTTTTATTTTTTTTTTTAATAAATTTAAAATAAATCAAATTTAATAATGTTATAAAAATTATTAAGTTCTGCAAGTATTGCAAGTATTTTTGTTATTTTTACAGTTTTTAATGTGACAGCTGTTTCGGCTTTTGAGGCCATTATCAAACTGTGGATATGTCCACACGGCGACGACTTATTTATATCATTTTATTTATCCCCACCCATTTAATTTTCTATAGTGTTAAAAAATGATTCACTAAGAATATATAGAAATATACTGTTCAGTGTATTATTATTAGTATCTAAACAAGTTGATGAAGTCATTAAATATATTTGTGTGTATGTCTAAGCTATGTCAGTTATTTTCGCTAAAATGTTTTTTATGTTTTTTTTCCGTATGAAACATGAATTTTATGTGGAAACTTCACTAGTTAATGCAAAAGTGTAAAATGTAATTATTTATATAAAATTTTAAAACTGTTTGTTTCCCCAAACTACAATAAAATAACATTACAAGGCATCTGCGGAATGAAACTTCATCCTAGCGTTTGAAAAAAAGAATCATCCAATCAAAATCAACGGTTCAAGTATCAGCAGATACAATGGCGTTTATATAAATTATACGGAAAAAGCATTAGCTTCCAGTTTGATTGGTTTTCGTTATGCATTTGTAAATAGACATATCATTTCCACTCCACACCTAAAAGGGATTATTCAAACAATACGATGGCCACATTTCTCGGGTGTAAAGAACGGGAAAGCTCGCGGACAGAACAAAAACCTCAATTGCAATGTCAAGTGCGTACAATGGGACAAATAATATACAGTCGCGCGCCGGTCATTGTATACTGGTTTAAACTGTGGAAAACACAACACGGTGAATAAGTGATGAGAACGATGAGCTAGAACAAGCGAGGAAATCATTTGTTTACGGGAGAGTAATAGCTAATAGGCCGTGGAGCAGAAGTCTGTAACTATTGTCCGGAGGATAACTATAAAATGGAAGTTATAAAATATATTCAAAAGCCTTGTTTATGCAGGGAGTCAAAAAACTGCAGGAGGACTAGCATCTATGGTCAGTTAACGATATTTGCGAGCACGGTCACAATATGATTCCGACTGTCGGTAGACAAAATCCGCTGCTTTTAGCGCGGCCTCCAAGGTGTCGGATAAGCAGTCAATAGGCACAACATTATAGATAATGTCGTTAGTTGTGCAAAATAACTGGCTTATTAATGAATGGATGTGAACCAATAAGCACTTTTCGAATTGGAAGAAATCCTATAGACGATCTATAGACTTAATTAATTCATCTAACGGCCGTTGTTCCCAACATTTCGAACGATCAATCTCAGGGTCCGATCAGCCAAGTGATTTATTCAGTAACGTTCAATTCGCCTGTTTCCAAACATCTTTACTGTTGATTATCTTAAGTAACCATGCCCACTTTCATAGAAAATAAAATGACATCAAAGTTAAAACTTTCAATGCTAAATTAACATTGAAGAATTAATTATTGTATTTATTATTAATGCATATATTTTTTTAAGTACTGTAATACGTAAACCGATATTTAATATTTAAGCGTATGAAATATGTTAAAAATAAAGTATTAGCTTGACTTTAATGCCACCGTGCCTTGGCCTCGCAAATATGTTTCACTCTGTTGACACTTTTTATAAGTAGTCATTTACTGAGGCAAGCTTAATCCAGTAGTTTGGCTTCCTTAAATTGGTTGATCACTCAGTTGTCACTTTTCCGTTGGAAAGAGCATAGCTGTGCGTTTGAGCAGTGTTGAGCCAAAATTTCGGCTCAGTAGTTGATCAGAAGGATTGGGAAGAACGGCCGTAAGACGCGATCAATTGATTCCGTTCCAACTTGAAGAAACAGAAATTGCTAATTAATTGTACATGAGGACTGCCAATGAATATTAAAGTTATGATTTCAATTTGATATTATATTTTTAACTTTTACGTAGCCGTCTGATGTTGATCAATTGTTGATGGTGATCAATTCATAGACCGATGCGCCAACGTTGCCAGCGTATGTCGATTTGTCATCAATATCGGCATGGGGATTAACAGCGCGATCGTGTTCAGGAAATATGTATAAAATCATCGGTCTGCCTATCGATCTGATATTGTAAAGTTATTGATTTCATTGTGCTAGATATACCCCTTAGAATATTTTTCTAGTAGCAACAGCGGCCACACTTATATTATGTATATAGTGTGGGACTCAAATGCCACAAACATCTGAAAAACTGAAACAGGCGAAAGATTCGCAAAATAACTATGAATATTCATAACGGTTGAATCGCGCGGTTGTTTTATGATGCGAAAAACGGGACAGGCGCCACGGTGGTAAAGCGATAATTACCGACAATTAACATGTCCCACTCTTGATTCAAGCGATAAACTGCTGCTAAATGAAACAGAAATTTTCAATTGTCTGATATGAGACTGAAAAATATTCAACTCAACAGGTAGAGAGAGATATCTTTAACTGCTTTTTTAACTGTCAAGTTATTTTAACTGACAGATATTTTAAAATGATTAAATCTTGTACGAAGTTTTGTTTTAAGGCGTGTTAAAATGTTTGATTGCGTGCATGTTAACTATGTAAGTTCACCTGTAATTTTAGCAAGTTGACATATTTTAGTTTTTTATTAAGAAATTCTGGTTTCGGATATCTAATCCAAGATCAAGAATGTTAGTAATTTAATTAGTACATAAAATGTTGTATTTAATAGAACCTAAAAAACGCTCAAAAGTAAGAAGTTCTTTGTTGATTTACCGTCTTAGTAATTAGATTGCGGTTAGATTATATGCTGGTTCGACGTTGGTATGGTAAAGCCAGGAGGCTTAAGCATGGTTTAAGGCGAAGCTTAATGCTAAATCATTATTTTGATTAATCTTTATAACTAATTGGTGTACATTATGAATACCAAAAAATATGCTTTAGATAAATTGAACGTTTTCCTATCGTTTCGCTTGAGTAGAATACAAATAAAATAATCAATTACTCAATAAAAAATATAAATGTTAACTACTAAAAATAATATTTTTTCAATGGAAATGTATGAACGCATAAAAGAAACAACTTTAAAAAAATACAGTATTATATCTAAGATTATGTGACAATTTCACTTGATTCACTTTTTTGCTTTCTAATAAAATCATTTAAAAAAAAAGTTTTGTGCTTGAAATCGAACGTTTCTATACTCCGTTTGTCAAGCGATTTTAATGCCTATTACCTACAATATAAGGTATACCAAGAATATACACATTTTTGGCTTGTAGCTTCCTCTTAAGGCGGTTTTAATCAAAGAGGTTATATAACACATCAATGATTTTAATAATACAAACGTCGTGGTATACATAAGTCAAGCTTTTCACTGTTCCGACCTTACACGCCGCGTTTATAAGTAAGGAGGTATAGATTAGAAATGTATATAGTTGAATATAACAAATTTTGAAACATAGTGAGGGCAATTAAAAAAATTAATTAAAATACTGGATAATCAGGAAGCAATAAAAATTGAGAAATCCTCAAAAATAATAACAATAATCAAATAAACCTTGACGTGTATAATATTTCCGACAAACCCTTGAATTTATCCTTTTCCACTACTTCACAGATTTCCGTATTTCAATTCTTCTTGCTTTTCTTTTTCTGATTCGACATAATTACATTGGTAACCGGATAAATCATCACAATGATAATTCATCACATCTTTAAAAAGTTATATAAAGTCATGGAAAGTGATGAAACAAAAACTTTATTAACTGGGTTAAGTAGATTAGGTTAGGTTAAAAAAATCATCTTTCTAATGACTTTATATCACTTTTTAAAAGTGTGTTGAATTGTCACTGTGTTGAGTTATCATGGAACCAATTACATTATATTCAAATAGGTTGGTACAAAATACGATTTTCATTTTAATAATACAGATTTTGTACTTCGCTAGTAATAATCACACAATGTGTTGTATTTATACTTACATATTCTCATAATAACGAATATAATGATCTTTCAAAACAGTGAAAGAAGGTTACCTTTGTCGGAAATATTAACGCTTTCAGGCAATAAAAGTCCTACTCAACTACCAAGATGTTTCGAGAACATCAACATTCGGAAGACAATGGCAAATTAAGATGTAATGACAAAGAATATTTCGTTGTTGATGAACTATGACTAATGACATTCAAGTACATGAGTTCCGAATGATTGTTGTTTGATAGAACAAGTCATGCCATGTTCCTAGAAAATTATTTCAAAGTGCTGGTTCCACTAGAACGCTTTCGAATCATTCAATAAAGCTTTCCGGAAAAATAATAATACGACGCGGTCAATTCATAGAAATATAATAATTCGTCATACAAAACTAGACCATTTACCTTTATTGTTTTTAGATATTTTAATCTAAAGTTTTAAGAAAAAAAAAACGCCAGAATCTCTGACAATAATAATATTTGGCTAATTTATATAGCGCCGAGAAATCACCTCAAGGGCGCTGTACAAATATATTTCTTAAATAGTTAATACTAGAACTACTGACTTATCTCTAGACTTACATCTAGAGACTTACGACCAAGGCCTATGACTACTATCTTAATAAAATATATATTTGCATATGTAGAAACTTAAAACTAAAATTAACATTAACGATCTAATTTTACAAGCGCCAGAAGAAGGAGGAAGTTGTATTATATAAGGGTGTTTTTAAAATTAGTTTTTATTATTAGCTGGAAATATATCTTAAATGAATGAATGAAATTTATCGAAAATGATCTTTAACGCATTCAAATGATTCATCTACAAACAATTAAACCGATTGACATGGTATGTTCCCGCTGACATTCGCAAGAACCTTCTATAAATAATTTAATGTGCATATACACGGTGTCCGGAAACTCGTAGTACAAGCGGGAAACTGGAGAATCTACACCACATGGGGAACCCAAATAAACATAAAGTTTTTTGATTTGAGCATTTTCACAAAAAAAAAACCAAAAAAAAGTATTTTTCGGCTATTTTAGGGTTAAAGTTTTTTCTGGTGTTTAGGGTTGAACAACAGATGTTTTAACCCTGCAGAGCAGAAATATTTTATGATTACACCGGATTAAATGAAGGGTGATTTCAAAATAATGCTTCAAATCCGAGTTTCTTCATTTGTTTTACTTTCAAATAGTTTTAATTAGTTGGGTACTTTGATCTTCAGTAATAATTTATAAGAATTTGATTAAAAAAAATAAAAAAATAAAAAATAAATCAACTTCGAACTCGATTTACTCGATAACGAAAGCTCAAATAAAAAAAAAATATACTACAAAATCGACTCCAAATGTGATGTAGATTCACCAGTTTCCCGCTTGTACTACGAGTTTCCGGACACCCTGTATATCTTAATATTACTAACTACCTGGCTTTCACCTGATTTTCTTACTATTTTTATATTTTATAGCCATTTGATTATATTTCAAAGCGCCATAGCTTCCTACGGAAATTATGTTGCTAGTAAAATGATAGCGTTGACCTAAATATTCCAAATAGACAGAACTGACCGTTCGAGATTTGTTTTACTTCATATAAAAATACTATTAAATTGCTCTCGATTACTCCGTTTTTGCACGGATGTTTATTTTATTAATACTTACCCAATTTAAGAAGCATTCATTTTCATTGAGCTATAAAATGTGGAGGCCTAGTTTGATCCTTAACCTGCCTCGTTCACCATCGTATTTGTGTAAATTCGGCTGACACTATTATTATTTTTAACTTATCCTAACGCAATTAGATGTGGTTACGATTAATTGAGAATTATTACCATCAAACATTATTTGTATCCTACGTTATTTTCAAACGCAGATACTGCGTTAAGAATCGACAAGGCTAACGGTCGGAAGGAGTGGCAGCGAGCTGCTAATTGAACGAAACACAGATAAACATTTATCTGTGACCATTCAATTGCCAATCAATAAAAGACGATACAATCCAAAGCAAGATACAAATTTGATGAAACTAACAACAAATAGAAATATAAAAGGCGGTAAGATTGCGATCAACTTAAAATACATGATGCAGATGTAATGGAACAACGAGGTTTTTCGTGCCATTGGTATAAAGCTGAAATATTGAGTTTTAAAGTTAGAATCTCGAATAAAATATTTACACTTGAAATTTATGAAAAATTGAATATGCAGAACGTATTGTAATTGAATTATTTATTATGTTTAAAAACATTATAAGCAAAAATTACTAGGCATTTAGCCAAATTACGAAGCAAAAAAAAAAAACATTGTTGCTTCGAAAATCAGGTAAACTCGGAGCAACGGAGTTCTTTCCGATTATTTTAATTTCTTTTTTTTTGGCTAAATGCCATATTTTTAATAGAATCTTCAGCCTAAAGATAATTCAATTATATTACGTTCTGCATATTCACTTTTCCATAAATGTAATTTTTCATTTATGTTCTCAATTTCACGCAATTGGCGGATGGAACCTTCTTGTCCCATATGAATGAGCACGAGTACATTGAAAACCAAAAGAATTTAAAACAACTGATCTATTTATTTCATCATCGTTCTACCCAAAGATAATAGAATACAAATTTCTACCCTGTCTGTAATTTTCTTAAACATTCTCTGCCTTTCAGTTTGCTCCGACAATTTGTTTTCTATCTACGTGACCCATGAGATACATACACTGATAGGTACGATAACATTTTGAGCAAATCAAGGAATAAAAAATAATAACAAGAGTCATGGAGCAAATGATCGATCTTTGCATATCGTGATGGTATGCGAACTAAATAAATCCAAAATGATTACATGCTCGCTATAGAAGATGAACGGAATTATGCACTACCATTAAGACTACCATCATTGAAGCATTTTATACTTCACTGTACACTACACGAATTCCACTAAACCAGTGATCAAATTGAAGCCAGCCGCCTCCGGGTAACGGATTGATAACCAAATTTGCAAAAATGGCTTACTCACGATTCTGGAATTATTAATAATTATGAAGTCAAAAGCTCAATCCAAACTGCTCCGAACTACTTTAATTTAACATTTTGATAACATGCATTATGGAAAAGCAATATCAAAATCAAACCGTTAATATATCCAGGACACTTTGGTCGGATAGATAGGGTATGTTAGGTTAGTAGTTAGGTATTACCCAGGTTCATTTAAATTTCGATCTGAAAATGGTTGCGTTAATCTAGAAACGTCACACAGAAAAAGGAGTGCAAAATTTTATGGCGCTGAGAGCTCACTGGAGTTTTCAGTGACAGGTACAAGCAGAACGTCTGCTATAAATTAAAATATTAACAAGTCATATCAAGATCAACTTCTCGGAAAGCATATTATATCACATTTACATGATGGTTAAAATTTAAACAAAATAGAGGAATGTATTTATAAATTGTTATATAATACTTATCTCTTACTAAGAAGCTGAGAGTATCGTTCCCGACACCAAGCACGATGCAAAGAATAATCGATGGACTATTGATATCGGTGGAATGCTCGGAATTTGTGTAATGGGTCTGTTATGAGGGCAGATGACGCAAAGGGACCAGCCTTAGCATTGTTCAGGAACATCATCGTACTCCATACATCGATGTTCCGGAGACGTTAATCGCTTCTGCACAATGGTCTTTAGGTGTGGGTTGGATGGGCGCACGCGGGAGCTTCATCAGGAAGGAATCGTGATGGGAATTTGAAGATTATCCACATTATAATATTTAACATCTTCTCTTCCTTTAGATCTCCCATTCTACTAAAATTAATGTGAAAGTCTGACGATATGAAAGATTTCATGGAAGCCACAAAATAAACTTCGGGCCCCCTGCTCTTGCAAAATGATGAACTGTTATCTACATGTTGTTGATTTTGTGCGGAAATGGCTTCAAGGGCTGATATATCTAGAGGCTGATTGCTGATCGATTTCGGAAGAACTTCGACAGGACCATAATAATAGGCCGGTACAACATTCGTCCTGACGAGTTTTTTCTGAAACCATCCGGCATTGGCAATACTTTTCTCAATGATAATTTTAAAAACCATATGAGATTTGATTAATTTTCGTTGTTGAGAGGTTGAAAACGTCAAAGATTGGCCACGCCTTAACGCAGCGAGTACAATACTATAAATTACTTAAGGTTCAAAGTCTTCAAAACAATTTGAAAAATGAATTCAATAATATCTTCATGTGAGGAATTATTCTTGGTGGATTTCTCTCATCTCAAACTACGGAAGAGGAATTAATTTATGTGCATTTATAAAAGGAAAAATTACCATTAATCTTCTGGTCAAACAACGGTTCAGACTTGAGCAAAAAGCAACACAGCAAAGTTCTTGCGTCGCCGAGGCGGGATGCTGTTTACCGTCTAGCTCAAATAGATGAATAATTCTCACAGAAATTACAAGAAAGGCACCACCTTTCAACCCGAGAATCAACATTCTCATTGAAAGCAAACCTTTGCGGTTTATCAATCATGTACGATTTTAAAAATAATGATTTTGACTACTTGATGGACTGGCATAAAAATTTCGTTAAATTGAGACGCAGAAAAACTAGTCATGTGGAATATGAAAGTTTACATAAATATGTTACGTTCAAGTCCTCAACTTCAAAAAGCACTCAATTTGATGTCAGATTTTACGTGTTTCGTTGAACATTCGAAACAAGTTGACTGACATAGGTATCGTACCTACATGAAATAGCAATTCTGCTAGCTACCTAGTTTTTCTTTTAAACATACACCAAACTGGAAGATATCTGAATGATTAATTATTTTGAAAAATAAATAAATTATTAGATACAATACTTATTAGATAATATTATTTGATAATACGGGCCATTAAAGAACATAAATATATATTATTAGGTTCCATGATAAATCAACACATTGACAATTCAACACACCTCTAAAAAGTGATATAAAGTCATTAAAAACGATGAAAAAAAATTAAACCTAACCTAACCTAACCTACTTAACCCAGTTAATACAGTTTTTGTTTCATCACTTTCCATGACTTTATATAACTTTTTAAAAATGTGATGAATTATCATTTTGATGATTTATATCCGGTCACCATATTATTAAAATAAATACCGGAAAGTCCAATTATGTGCTATGCTGTGCTGTGCGAACCGTATCTAAATTTCTCTAATAAACAATAAACAGTGTTAATCTCAAGTTACCTACCAGGTAAGTATGGAACTGTATATTATTATCTGCCTGTACAAAATATAAATAAATACAAAATAATAACATGTACACATTCTAGCATCACGTTCATCAATCAAATGCATTGTAGATATATATTTGTATAAGTGATCGACGAATCGGTGGATATAATCTGTTAGACATAAATTGATAACAGTTTTACTAGACTATAGTTGGTAATAATATAAGATCATTGTAGAAATGTATGATATATTTGTACAGTGCCCTTGAGATGATTTTGCACAAAAACGGCGCTATACAAATCATCCAAATATTATTATTATTATCACTGGGTGCTTTACTTAACTATTAATTAGTAAGTTTGTCTGGCGATTTCACATGTCACCACTTCTCGATTTCAGATAGAGAAGTTGTGACGAAAATGATCGGCAAATTCATATAAATAAAGTGACATACATAATAGTACAGTGTTACAAAAGTAATTTCGACGAGTAAGTCGACATCAAAGAAACATTAAACAGCACACTAAGAAACGTACTTTAGCATTAGCCGAAAAGACGTGAAGTTCTCTAGCTCTATTTCATCAATCATCGATATCTTGGAAACATCTCCCAAACTGCTTAACTCTTAACTGATCAAGTCATAAAACCAGGCAACAGAAAATACACATGAAAACAATTAACAGTGTAGACCTGTTAACGAATATGGATACTCGATTTCTAAGCATGTTCTTAACAGTAGAATATAGAATAAGATCGAAATATCGACCGCAGTGTTGAGTCAGTATAAAATTAGTTATTCTGACCACGTAAACAATCTAGTTAGTTAATTGCCCTAACGCGATGATTACACGCTTTAGCCGTTGTAGTGCAACTATAAATTAAGAAGTTAATTTTCAGACGTGTAAATTTGAATTCCCGTAACGTAACGAGTAGGTACGTGAGATTGTATCAACTCCGGGAATTATTTGTAGCAGTTTTGTTTGAGATGCACATATTTTGTGGCAGGTTATCGTGATGTGAGTAAAGTACGCAGATGCGTGTCTTTACGAGTTATCGTGATGTAAGTAAAGTACGCAGACGCGTGTTTTTACAGGTAATCGTGATGTGAGTAAAGTACGCAAATGCATGTTTTTACAGGTTATCGTTAGATGAATAATGTATGCAAACGCGTGTTTTTACAGGTTATCGTGATGTGAGTAAAATACGCAGACGCGTGTTTTTACAGGTTGTCGTGATGTGAGTGAAGTACGAAGACGCGTGTTTTTACAGGTTATCGTGATATGAATAATGTATGCAGACGCGTGTTTTTACAGGTTATCGTGATGTGAGTGAAGTACGCAGACGCGTATTTTACACGAGTGGTAACATTCTTTACGAAACTTGTCGCTGGAAACTAACTATACTGTTAAATATGTGTGTTTAATGTGGATGATTAGGTAGCTCCAATTATTCGTTATGAACACTTATAAATTTATTATAATGAATACGGAGATTACAGAGTCTTACAAGTTGACAGTTGGTAGGTGAGAGAGACTGAACTACCTACGTTACTACTATATATACTGTCTAATCAGTATTATTGCTACCACTGTCCTTTAACCCACCTTAATTGATTTCGAAGAATAGATTTTTTTACAATGTTGTTGAATGTGATGCCGTGATGTATTCGATGATGACTTTACATATTTAAAAAAAAACTGCCCATAAAGCTAGAAAGTCATTTATAAAAAAAGCATGTGCAAAATAATATACCATTATCTAATTGGCCATATTTCAAAGGATAATTAAATAATAACAATTTTTCTACAGTCAGAGAATTAACACGCAATTGAAAATAGCTAGTCTATTTTCAATTGCGTGTCAATAGTTTTATTTGAACCATACATGCCTAAAGCTAAAATCTGTTAGAAGTAACAAAAGTAGACAACTCAACTATTCTCAACTCGTGACGTCAAACATAATGAGTTATGGGGATTTGAAATATCCATTTGACTGTCAAAACCAAGATATGCTTAACCTGGTTTACTTGTATAACGAAACGCGAGACCATTAAATTCGTAAGAATGATGTGTAGAATAATTATTAGTAGGTCAAACAAACAAATTGGCAAGTTTTGTCCCAATTTGCAAGAAAGTAGTTATCATACTGGGCAATTGGCCAGAAAAATTGGCGGATTCGAACAATTAGGCTAACAGAATTGTCCAAAATTGATGTGCTTTTGGGAAAATTGAAACTAAATTATCCGGAAAAATATATTTTTTCAACCCATAATCCATAGCCTTGTCCAACGCTCGAGACAGTTCTAGATTAATTTTTATCGATCGCTTGATACCTGTTCGTACTCGTCTAATTCATTCATCGCAAGCCTCCCGGAGCCTGGACGAAACTTTTGATAATTGAAAAAAAGAGCGTAAAGTTGGGTTTCCTGTTAAATTAATTGATTTTTTTAAGATCAATAAAAATAGATTTATTACATGTACACATTTGCATATTTTATATTAATAAATAATAATTCTTGATTATTATACTACCGGCAATAATCACAACAGCTTAAACAGTAAATGATAAATTATTATTAATTATATTTCCATGAATTAATTAGCTTGAAGCGTGAATTGCAATCAAATCTTTGTTATTTTACGTCTAACTTTAATATTCGAAATTAGCAACGTGTGCCGTTATCAAATTATATACTTGCAATAATAATGTGTGTGTAAAAAACTGTAAATAATATCTACTAATTTTGTACACTGGTAACTTTATTTATATTATACGCCCATACCATTTTTGGTACAATTTTTTACATTTCGGAGTTATCCTGTAATGTTGGCCTCACTGGGTGGCTTACCCGTGATGAGGCCTAACAAGCATGTGATAATAATTTAGTGGACACGTATAAGAGAAGTAAAATTTGTTAGACATTATAAAATAAAACACATGCAAAATAATAATAAAAGCAAACATTTATATTCATTATTGAGGTATGTTATCATAGCCTTCTTGTAACTAAATTTCGTTCAATTGAACACATCTACTATTTCTGATAAAGTATTGCAAACTGCATGTAATCTAATACCGGCAGGTATCTAAATGACTCGGTCCTGCATACTGTTGTTGCAATTTTTTTTTGTATAATACTAAGGAGACCCTGAGGAAAATTATTTTTCTCAGAGCCTATGTCATCTTGTGGAGGGACTTTTAAGGAAAGGAAGAAGAGGATGTTCTGGGAAGGTAAAGGGTATGAGGGCTAGAAATCAAGGGATCAGTGTGTCCAGGAGTGAAGGACATAATAATATATCCCTCCCACTGCGGCACAAGGCAATGGGTCGAGAGCCCAGTTGGAGAGGTCAGAGGGTTTGACCGAACCAGCCTCTCCCGATCAGACTGCCACGAAGTAGGTGAAAATTTGTAATCGAGTATTTCGAGTTGATATATGGAAGGCTAAGTAAAATACTTTTTTGACACTACGGAGAATGAAGCCAAGGATTGTTAAACATTTATTTGTTACTACATTGATATGTGAAAGAAAAATAAATTTGGAATCAAATATAATGTCAAAAGTCATAAATTTCATTGACGGATATGAGGGAAAAATTATCAATTTTATATTGATAGTTAAAAAAGTTGATTTACTATGAAAAATCTTATTACGTGGCATTTACTAATGTTTAGATAAACGTTTGTTGGACATACACTAATCATGCAATTCATTTAAATTAATTTTAATGTGAATACAGTGATTAAACCTTAAATTAAACAGGAACATTATCAAAATAAAATAAATCGAATTTCACTTATTTATACGAATACTCTAACCAGTTTCTGTATCAAGGTACTCTCATCGCGTTAAAAAATAATCTAACGATCAGGGTATCTATCTAGCACGGTCAATCGATAAAGGTTTTATCGATAATGTCGGTAACTTCCCATTGTTTCCAAGCATGACTGCAGATCGCCAACGAAAAAATAATAGTTCACAACTAAGTGTTCTTAATTTATTCGACCTTTATCCTTAAGAAGTCCTTAAACCTTTTTGATCGACCGTGTTAAATACCCTGACCCAGCTAAACCGGTTGGCATTTTTGGGTAAACTAAGTAATTCCAGGACGGAAGAAAATTAAAATCTTAAAATTTGGTTTACATTTTACCAGACGGAACAGGTGGAAATGTATGTACAAATAAAGTGATGCCTCGCTAACTGTTTTCGACAAAATAATTGTGCGAAACCGGTTGGCATTTCAGTATAAATAAAGTGTATATCATTATATATAAATCAACGTATCTACACAAATTCACAACGTTTAATTTATTATTCTTTTCCGATTTTATGTCCGGGTTTAATCTTCCCCATAGGAAAAACTAAACCATTCCACACACTTTTACATATTATTATAATTAGCATCAATAAATAATAGTACCGGAAAATTTAAAGTAGAGAAAGAGTATAATAATGACTCAATCAGGATTCAGCTAGTTAAATGTTGCGTCACTACAGTCACGCCGTTGTGAAGCCACTAATGGGTCACTTACCCACTGGCTGTGAACCCACGAGTGGCCGTTGACAGCCAAGAAAGCGGAAGATTACAAGATGATCCGGTACTTACTTGCTGAAAAGAGAAAAAACAACAAATAAACATTAGTCCACGGAAAAAGTGAAAACAATAATAGTACTTAACTAAGGATGGATTTTGTTTTTGGGGTATAAGGCCCTAAAGAATATAATGAACTCCCACCTGAACAAACACAAATAATAAAATGAAACTAAACAAAAATGCTTATGTCAAATATCGTCCATGTTGCTCGCATACAATTTTCACTTCTTTTCGACATTTTTTCATTTATTTATTTATTCATTTTTTTCTTTGGTTTCCTTTTAATATTTTAAGTATATATGTTATTATTTTGTATATTTAAAAACTACATATTATTCTGATTTTTTTGTTGTCATTTCAACATATGGAATGTATTCCATTGCATTACCCCTGCATATATTCTGGAATAATCTATTATTGTCATTACGTTGTGCTATTATTACAGGCGCTATTTTAATAATTATTACAATTTTGATATTTGTATGTTAGCTAAAAAGCGCAGACCCTTGAAAAATGGCCAAATTTTACTTTACTTGTTAAGATTAACCCTAAGAAATTTAAACAAAAGAAATACACATTTTAAATGTACACGGTGTCTTGAAACGAGTAATATAAGCGGGAAACTGGTGAATCTACATCACATAGAGAATATAAAAACTTATTGTTTTTTCGATCTGAGCATATTGATTTTTTCCATTTTTTTATTTTTTTTTTCGGAAAATAAACGATTAAAAACACTTTTGGATCCTGGTCTACGATTCGCACATTTTTAGAAATTAAACAGCTGATATTAATTAACCCCCTAGAAACCAATTTTTTTTCCAAATTTGAAAAATTCTATCTTCGGAATAGATTTACTCGTAAACGAAAGCTCATATCAAAAACAGTTAAACCACAAAATAGACGATAAATGCGATACATATTCACCAGTTTCCCACTTTTACTACGATTTCCGGACACCGTGTACAGTGAAAATAATTTTGTAAAAAAATATATAGGTAACTTGGGTATTTTATAACTCGTCTGAATTGTTGAATTAAATTGTTTCTCAGTTCGAATTTTAGTAAAAAAATTAAAACAGATCCGAGTTCATTGAATCAGAGTTACAATCACAGATAGACCCACAGCCGAAATTAGCACGCTCGATGATGATTTATTAAATAAAGGAAAAATCTATCAGAGATGATTTGGTTCTTTTTGAACGATTCTTATGCAGATAAATTAATACGCAGAACAAATGCAATAAATTAATATTGTCTTCGCAAATCTTTTGTTCTCTAATTCTGAGTCAACCATTGCAAAAGTCTATCATTATTCCTCGAGACAATTTAGTTGCATTTTCCGTTTTTTGCCGACGACGCCTTTTTTCGTGGCTTGAGTTGATCAGCTAAGCCAACCCGGAAAAGAGGATCAAAAACAAGATCAGGTAGTTAGGTTACGTTAGGTTCCGTTCTCAAACCGAGACGGCCGAAGGGTTTTATTTCAATTTTGAAGTTACCACAATTAAGTAAATAATTAACCATTTGCTTTAGTGGGCGATAGTTCGGTGGGGAGGGTAGCTATTTACTATACTCGTGGCAAAGCACGGAGGATAACCGATTTACTTACTCTTGCAACTCAAGTTTTGCTAATTAATATATAACTAAGTTACCATCAAGCCGTTTTCCGCAGGGGTAGGCAGAGAGGACGGACTGCTAAACAACTCGGTCTAGGCACACACTTCTTACCTCATTCACATTCAAACACTTTATTCTGACTCTTGAAATGGCCCGACTCAAATATCTTATTCACTCGATCGTGCCATGTCTTCCTCGGCCATCCCCTACTACTGCTACCATTCACATTTGCGTCATATATTCTCCTTACACTCCTTTCTTCGCTCATTCGCTCTACATGCCCAAACCATCTAAGCTTAGCTCTCTTAATCTTACTCATTACGCTTACATCAGCCTTGCACTCTTTGCGGATCTCCACATTTCTCACACGATCAAACATGGTTTTACCACACATACGCCTCAGGGATCTCATTTAAATAGCATTCAATCTACTTTCATCCTTTATTTGCCAGTTCCATGCCTCACTTCCATACATCAGGGTAGGTACCAGCACTCCACTGTGGACTGCTAACTTCGCTTCTTTGGACAATTTTTTGTTAGCGCCAACTGCGTTCAGTCCTCCATTAATGGAGTTACCTGCATTTACCCTTCTTTCAATATCTTTGTCAGCCTTCCCTTCTGTGGTAAACATATTTCCTAAATACACAAACTCATCCACCTGCTCCAAGTATTCCTCATTCACAACTATATTGCACACTGTTTTTGTACTCTCTCTTTCATACATGGTTTTACCGCACATACGCCTCAGGGATCTCATTTCTAGAGCATTTAGTCTATTTTTTTTTTTTTTTTTTTTTATTAACAAAATTTTTGATACATATACAATTCAGGTACACACATAGTAACATAGAATGAAAGAGTAACAAAAAATATATCTATTAATAATATAAATCTTGGTGAGTAATTTATTTTTATATAAAGTAAAAAAGTTATGTCTAGAATATATAAATACTAGTATGAGCTTAATTTACAGCATCTGTCACTTGGGTTTAACAGCTGAGTATATTTAAGATTATTTTCATAAGGTTAAATTATTATTCATTATAAAGTGCCTTCAAGTGATATTTCTCAAAAATTTTGCTATAAAAATAAATCAAAATAATAATAATATGAATGGAAAAACCGCCGTTCAACAGATATTAGACTCGTTCAATCGTATAGCTCATTCCGCGCGCAAAAATCGTTGTTGTGTGAAAATTGCGTACGCAATTTTCGAAATAAGTCTATTTCCTTTCAATATTTTACGTAACTTTTTATCGACTGTTCCAAGCGAAAAGACGCGAAAGAGGCGAATTGCTAACGTTTAGAAGAGCGAAAACAGTGAAAGCAATTTAAAAAAAATCGATAAAATCTTCAACAGAACTTGAAAATTAACTTTGAAATTAGAAGAATTGTTCAAATTCTCTGACACAACCCGTCCTTAATAAAAACGACGATTTCACATATGAAAAAATAAACTTTACTGAACCATAAACGGCCACCATCTTGAACATGAAACGGAGTGTACAAACAAATTAACAGGCCTCCGTAGTCTAAGGGTAAGGCTCTCGACTAGTAAATGTGAATTGATTAATTTGTTTTATTTCACAATTCACTAATAAAAATAATATATAATATATTCGCGGCACGATTCTACAGCATTATTATATATTAAGATACTCTCAGTATCAAAGTGGTGTAAGACCACCATTCAGAATTGAAACGTTGCTTGAAATGGGCCGTGTTTGATGACTAGATCTGTATAGCCAGGTACCACCCCGCCTTCCTCTTCCCCGTCTCCTTCCCCTCCACACTTCCTTCAGCCTCACAACATACCCCTATTGGGGATGCCATAGTCTCACTGGCTCCAGATGATCGGGAGCAGTTGGGATTCTTCTGCGGTATTCACATAATCACAATATTTGTATTTAGTTATTTTCTTCTTATTGTTTATTTTGTTATTTTAACAGAAGTTACTTATTTATTCAACGGTACGTACCAAAATAATAAATAGCAGTTAATAAGGAAAAAGGCAACATTTTTACAGGATGGGGCAAAAGTAATCACTCGATGTTCTTTTACTGTAATTTTTTTTAAAGATAAACTTTGGTACTGCTTGTTATTCCGCGTTCTTGCGGAGTACGCCGATTCATGTCTTGTCGATTTGTATTCTGCGTTTGTTTGCTTCGCAAAAGTTATAGCGTTTTCCAATAGGGTGATTACTTTTGCCCCACCCTGTACATTCATAATAAACCGATCCGCTGATTGCAAAATCCGATAGTTAAGAGAACAATATCACCGTGAATATTAATTGCTCAACTTCGGCAATGAAATAGGCAATGCCCAAGTTTAGTAACCTCCCTACTACCTTCAGCCTCACAGACAGTTGAGATCAGTTAGTCCTAACTGAGCTTGTGCAGTTTTACATTAAAAAAAATATAGACCAAATGCAAGGCAGTCGAGTTAAATCAGTCAATTATTTTACGCCTTTAAAAAAATGCTTTCACAAACAAAAAACAAAATGTTCATAAAGGTATACAGGACCAAGTTCAGTTAGATTCTATTTCAGAATATTATAATTATGATAGCAGATCGTGGAAGTAATGTTAGGGGTTACAAGGCACGGTACGATAAGCATAGTTTCATAAATCCGGAGAAGTAGTGTACTGGCAACGGGCATACATAATTGCATTATGCAAAGCAGGTACTAGTACTAGGAGGAAAACACAACGAAGCCGTAAGAATCACAGATAAAGCCCTGCACGGGGGTCTGATCGGATTCAAAGGAGTCAATAACCATGAATTTTATGCGTTAATGCCGGTTGTAGAAATGTAACGTTTGAAATGTAGGACACACTAAAAAAAATAAAGCAAAAATTACAATATCTAATAAAAACTTTTAAAAAAATCAACACGCAAAAATTTTTTTTTTACTATTTTTTTAATACATCCATTTTACTGGAGTCGACAACTCTACTACCCTCGCCAAACGCCGATCGGACAGTACCGACGATTGCCACCAAAAGTTGATAGAAAGCATTGTCATTCTTCATTACAACTAGTATATCTGACGAAATTTGCATTCATTCATTCACGAAAACAAAAGTGATTTTCTCGGGTTCACTCGCGTGGTATTAGGGACAAATTACTGTACAAAGAATTTTCCCATTGGAATGAAATGTTTTTCCGAGATCAATATAGCTTATGTTACTTCCCAGTCCTTCTCAAACATTCCTATGCAAAAATCACGTTGATAGGTCGCTCCATTGCGCGTGAAAGAAGGACAAATAAAAGAAAAACTTTTTGCAATTATAAATATTACTTAGGATCTTAGAACGCATAAAGCAATGTTAATGAAATTTTACCGAAAGAGGTCCTTACAAAGCAAGAAGTGAACTAAAAATGCAGTTTTATAATTATACAATAGAACTAGACAAATTATACTAAACGAACTTCCCGTCGTTGTCCGGGCTTTACCGAGAGTTTTTTGAAATCAGAAGTAAGAGTGACAGTAATAATTTTTGTAAAAAGCATTAACTTTGTGGTTCATCATAATTTACAATAAAAACACAAACTCGTTTTTGCCCACGTAGTAATAATTTTCCTTTTTTTAAGTAAAGTGTGCTAAATTTCATCAAGTATTAAAATTTTATTTTAAAGGGGTGGGAAATGGGATGGGAGTGGTTTTTAGAAATCTAATGATAGACAGCGATCTTCTTCTTGTTTTGAAGGTCACGTGTGCAAAATTTCATCAATATTGGAATAAAATTGTAGATTTTTATAAAAAAATAGAGTCACTCGGCCACACACAGTCTTCTTTATATACAATAGATAGATTATTATTATTCTATTTCTCCATAAGTTGAGCTCCAGGAGCTCGTGTTTATGGGAGGAGTCTTTACATTTAGTTCTAATGATTTTTTAAACAATAATCAAAAACTTTTGAAATAAATACAAACATAATACTAACATAGGTACACAAATTAGAAAATTGTTTTTTTAAAGATAATTAAAATAATTCATCTTTTTACAGATTAAGTAAGCGTGAGGAAATTAAGGGTACAATATATCAAGAAAAATTTAGAAAAGTAGTTTTTTTAAAGACAATCAAATTAATATATATTTTTTACAGATTGAGTAAGATATATAGACAATAAGAAATAACATTATTTTTATATGTATATGTTCCTTAATACATATTTAGCTTTCCGTAATCCACACTATTAATTTGAATTTACCTTAATTTAATCAAAAATCATAATTCATTGTAAACTATGTAACACAACTGTATTACTTGTTAACTACTTTTGTAAAAGCCCATTAGGGCGTAAATAAATAAATAGAACGTAGAATTAAGGTATTGCGGTTTATCTCTGAAAAGATGAATTTACTAAAATACTATTTTTCTTACCTCGAAGAAAATAATAGAAAAAGATTACTGTCATTGACCCGTTCCATACTACTGTAAAATAACTCCGGGCGTCCTTTTCTAGGCAAATGAGTGTCAGTTTTTAGTAGTGACCAATATAATATGACGACAATTAAAACAATTTAAATGGGTTGATAATGGATAGTTCAAAGTTTTCGTGTCGGAAACATCGATAAGTGGATAAGAACACGAGAATTAAAAAAATATAACAGAACTTAAGATATGACACGAGTTCTTAAACCGCTGCCCTGGATTCAAGCTATTATATTGTACGACTTTCCCGACCCAGTACATCGAGAAGACCCTCGTTTGCATACAGATTCAATAGAACCTCGTAGGCGTTATCTGTTCAAGAAACATCACGAGAAAATGGATGGAAATGCATACAATGGGAAGCTGACCAGATGATAGTAGTCAGGTTTAGTGGTATGAGCTCAATTATCAGAGAAGAGTATCACATCTTACAAAGGCGGAAACATTAGCTTTCTCGCGCAGCAGTTCTTGCAAAATTATGGGCACTATCAAACGCGAGCAGCTCGTTAAACTTTCTTCAGCTTATCAAAGCTTCGATGGTAATCTGACTATACCTCTACTGGGCAAATTACAAGTAAATAGTCATTTTTTACCTGACGATTAGCAGGAGATACCATCTAAAGAGTCCAAAGACTGGGAGTTTCTCCGTAAATGCTTCCCGTAATTAGACAAGCTAATTATTCACATTTAATGCTAAGCGCAGACAACTATAAGACACGATAAGCCTGTGATGAGTTATGGCTTAAGGGGCCCTACGGCGGCCTAGAGAGTGGAAGAAGCAAAAAAAGTTGCCCTCAAATCAGTAGAGCACAGATGAAGAAATTTGTAGGTTCTTTTTTTTTCCCTCAGAAGTCAAATTTTCTAGCAGAGAAGTGTGTCACAGCACGAAAAAAGTAAAAGCAATGTGACTTTTATTTTAATTGCTATAACCGTTGATATTTTTTTTATTTTGTAGCCAACATACTTTGGATGAAGATAACCTTTTTGGTAAAGGATTGTGCATCACTAATAATTCACTATATGCGGTTTAAAACAATAAAACTTTTAGGTCAAAAAGAAAAATACAGGCAACATAGCAATACGTCAGAGCCAAAATGTTCTAAGTAAATAAATTTTCAAATTAGAAAGATTAGCACGCAAGAAAATATAAAAATTACCCATTAGAAAAACACGCAAGAAAAATGTTGCCGCCGCGACCGGGATTAAAACGTCGTGACGTGGTTTTTAATTATTACAAAAATACTCACAACATAGCTCAACATCATAGCTTATGTCAAGTCCACGTGAAGCAGTGGAAAAATTCAACGCATAAATCAGGCATAAAAAATAGCTGTCCCGGGACACCTGGCAGATGTGAAACATCGAAAATGTTTTTTTAATTGAAGGAAGTAAAAATGTAAGTAAACAAGTATTTATATTATTGATAATAAATCAAATTTTGTATTATTATTAAAATATACACAAAAAATATATTACAAAATTAAAAATTCAACGTCATTTAGAATAGATCCATTATTAATTCTAGTGAGAATAGAAGCAAATATACCGCACAGAGTTTTGGCGGCCGGGCGGAAAGAGCCGACGAGTTACGAAGCTGGCCGAATACAGCGTCGTTCCGTGCAAGAGCGTCGTCCAGTCCTTGCCAAGCTTGCTACGCTAGAGTAGGCTTTATCCCCCTAGACGAGCCAAATGATGTTTTACATCATAAATAAAGAGGGATGGGGCATTTATTTATATTACTTTTGTTTGAATGAAATCTTCAATAGAAAGGTCAATTAATTATTGTTAGTTCTCAAAGAGTACACTCACTACATAAGTTTTAAAATACCCCATGTATTGTGATGTAAGTAATATCTTCAGAGCAAAGTGCAAACTGCGGGCATTCAAATATAAGAAGTATGGACTATTAATCATGCTCAGGGATTGTCAAGGGATTTTGAAGAATGCACGATTAGGAAACTTTCTTCCGACGATCCCAACTTTCTACGCAGCACTATTGCTGTGAAGTCACAGAGAAAGAAACCTTCAGTCCAATTACCCACTAGGAATACATGAATGTAAAATTGCTTTCTGATCGATTGCAGCAATAGAGGCGTATGTATTATCATGTATACCTAATGAGCGGATAGTCACAGCAGTTAGGAGGAAACCACACCGATGTTCCACTAAAATACCCAACAATTTAATGCATAATCTGTAGTCAACACTGAAATATAATCAAAAATTATTATAAGCTATAATAATTAGTCGACTGGAATATTCATACAAATTGAAAATATCTCCCAAGTAAAAATAAATGCCGCCGATGGGAATTGAACCCGCACCTTCTGATGTCCGGTTAGGTGCTCTGGACAACTGAGCTACGTCGACTTATTCCCAGCCTGGGAATATTTTAGTCGGCTTATTCACCCACACCTGACCGGACATCAGAAGGTGCGGGTTCAATCCCCGTCGGCGGCATTTATTTTTACTCGGGAGATATTTTCAATTTGTATGAATATTCCAGGCGACTAATTATTGCAAACGATTAGAACTTACATTTTCAAAAGAAGCAAACACATTGTGATTTGACATTTGAAATAAATTAAATGAATGATTTTTTATAACAGTCCTGATGATGGTACGGAGGGTAACCGGATAAATCATCACAATGATAATTCAACACATTATAAAAATATTTAAAAAGTTATACAAAGTCATGGAAAGTGATAAAACAAAAACTTTATTAACTGGGTTATGTAGGTTAGGTTAGATTAAAAAAAAAATTTCATCGTTTCTAATGACTTTATATCACTTTTTAAAAGTGTGTTGAATTGTCACTGTGTAGAGTTATCATGGAACCGTTTCGCTCAATCGAATATTTGCCTAATTTAGGCCCATATTTCCAAATAAATCTGTATTTGACCATGATTACGAAATTAAAGTGGGATAGCGATATACCATTTCAGGCAAGTGTAAGAGAGACATACCGCGGGCTTAATGTCTAGAACCAAAAGTTTCCAAGTCAATGACGTGTTGAATTGTCACTGTGTTGAGTTATCATGGAACCGGTACGGAGATACCGAAACCGGTAGACGATAAAATAAAATATATCAATAAAGTGACTTAAAACCAAGTATTTTCATTTAATTAATTTAGAAATTACTTTCTAACTAAATCCTAAATTAAAAACCCTAGCCAAAACAATTAAAAAAAAACGGACAAAGCTTATAAACCCAATCAAAAAAAATATGTTTTTAAAACGATTTATGCATTTATTATAAATAGCAGTGCGGTCTCAGTCTAGGGCCTAGGCTTATGTGGATCAGAAGGAAAGCAACAGAACACGTAGTAAAACTCCAATCACGAAGCTTCTCTATCATCAGCTCTCGGGGTATGGTCTTAAGGTGGAGGAGTGATGGATGGCTGACAGGAGAGTTGACACTTTTCTCTCAGCATCCTCGACAGACACATAGGCGCAAGGCGCAAGACACAACGTAATCACGGCGTGAGAGATGAGATTGTAGCGGAATTAAACTTTCTTATGGGATTAAGACATTTATAACAATTTTACTACCGTCACATTGTGGTACCTACACATTTATACCCGGCGTTACCAGGGGTTATAATAATTATTTGATAACTTGTAAGAGCGTTATCCTTAGGAGATAGACATATACCATGGCAGACTTTTCTGTGGGCTTTTTTTAAATATACAATTCCATAGTACATTATTTTGATGCATCTCATGAGGCTTAGCCAGCGTTAGCTGTGTAACCGCCTGAAAAAATATTTTTTACAACTTGATTACAAAACATTGACTTTTTTCTACTTTCTATAAATATAATATATTTTATACATTTAAACATTTCGGAAGAAATTTTCTAAATGATAGTGAAAACCCTATCAAAATCCGTTGCGTAGTTTGGAAGAACTAAGCGCAAAAGCAGACAGACGCGGATAGCTACTTTGTTTCAAACTATTTATAGATGCTGTGAGTGCTATATGAAATATGATGAATGAATCTAATAATTTAATTTTTTAAGATATCACTATTGCGAGCTTTTCAATTTTAGACATATCTATATCGTTGCCTAAATGTCCTGATTTGATGTTACAAACTACCAAAATGGTATAAATCTTTGAAAAAAAACAACTTTAAAAAACAAATATTATCTCATAATGCCATGAATAGCAGCATCACATTTCTAATGTAATAGTCAAATTATACGGGATTGCGGACCCTTTTTTGACAAACTTTTAGTAAGTTCCTAATATATCGGAACACGTGTTCATGCATCTGCATTTGCCTTAATAATATATAATGAAAAAATGCGAAAATATTAGTTTTATTAGAACGTGAACACGTGTTCCGACATCATGATAAAATATTCGTATTTTACTCGCTTATCAGGAAACCTATTCATTCATTCGTTATGGGCCTGCAATCCTGTTTTTAACCGGATTACCAATAATTTGAAGAGATTCTAAATACTTCCTCAAATTTCTTCAAAATACTTCTTCAAATTCTTAATAAATTAGCAATATTTATTTTAAAACACATGGTGTCAGTAATAATAAATTGCAACATAGGTAAACTAAACATCATAGAAAACATAAAACGACGCAACGCAATAGAAATTTAAACGACATATAATGCAGAAAATTTAAAAAAAAAAGAATTGTTGGAAACACCGAAAACTCTCGAATTGTGAGCTCTTGCCTAATAACATTTACATGGCATTTTCCTACGTACAGTTATTTTTTTTCTCTGTGCTTATTTGGATTTCAATACATTTAGCGTTAGAGCAATTTCGCAGAAATTGCAAAACCATAGCGTGTATTTCCTAGAAACAATATTTTAGAAATAACAGTGCTTTAAACCCGATGCACACACGGAATAATAAAATCCTCTACTTGCGCACGAAATGCAAGTGCGTACATACTCTATTATGAAATGCTTAACCGGTGGATCACGCATTATCACACCATGGTATAACGGTAAAATTTGATTAAAGAATAGAATGGACTGTGATGTAAATAATAATGGTACTATTTATAATACACCGCCGTTTGACATAACATTAGCGTGTGCGAATAGCATAAATGTTAAAGTGAGGGAAAAAACTTACAAAAGACTACAAAGCGTTAAAACTGTATTAGTAAATAATTCAAATAATTCTTTGAAACCGAATCCAAAAATATGAGTTATTTTTAATTTACTGGACAATTTTTGCGCCGCTTTTGTGAGATATCTATTACCTCAGGTGATTAATTAATTCAAGATTATCGCATTCTATCTAATTTCTTAAATATTATTTATCTAAAAACATAATTGACAATCGAGTAATGATTGACGTCTTCCGTGGTCGAGGGGTAAGGCCCTCGACTATCAATCCGAAGGTGGCGGGTTCAAACCACGGGGAGCGCAAGTAAATTTTATGTGATGAATTTGTGTTATTTCACAATTTATTCATTTAAAATAATATATAGTAAACTTGCAGCACGTTTCAGAGTGTAAGATACACTCGGTATCGCCCCGGTGTAAGACCACCATTCAGAATTGAAACGTTGTTTGAAATGGCTTTAGTCGGGTTAGGTGATCAAATCTGAGTAGTCAGGTACTCCCCCTTCCTCTTACCCATCTCCTTCCCCTCCCACTACCTTCAGCCTCACAACATACCCCAATTGGGGATGCCATAGTCTCACTGGTTTAGGTTAGTAGTTAGTAGGACTCGGTATTCACATTAAAAAAAGGTAATTTTACTACTTAATAAATTTCTCGTTTAAAAAAATTGTTAAATTCCTCTGAAATCATAAGATTGAAAGTAGATACTTAAATGCCTACCTACCTACTTAATTATAAACCATATTATTTTTTATGGAAATTTTTTTTTAAATTTCAAATAAAGTATTATACAATTTGTCCAAAGAAACGTCACTATCTAATTGACAATAATTATTTTTCAAACTTTCTTCGGGTAGGTACGATACTAGTTGTTCAGAGTCTCACAAGAAAATTGATTCAAATGTATAATAGATCACATATTGCGAAAACGGGTAGATATGTTTTTACAAACTGACGTTTCAACTTAATTGTCCCATGCTATTATGTGGCTTGGAACTTGAGAATGGCTACATTTAAAATATTTAACCAAAAATTCCAACAATAAAAAACACCAAAGTAGGTAACGAAATACATTTCATAGCGATAAAAAAATGTTTTCCAAATTGTAAAAATAATTTTCTTTGAAGACGGATTGAGATATTTGAAGATATCGTCATAGCATTCCTAGGGTTAACGGACAAGATAAAAATAATTCTAGCCACGTGCACGGTGCACACTGCACACGCATCGGAGAACAGTAAACACGTGCGTTACATACGAGAGTAAATAAACTTTCAAAAACAAACAATGCAAAATCAATGTGCGCATTATATATTTTGCTAACGCCAGACAAATCAATTTCTGCAAAACGATTAGAAGTCCTTTGAATACCAACGAGATTTACTGCAATCATTTTAATGCATGACCAAACTGACAAAGATGATAATTACCGTAGTTTGTAATTTAACTTTTTTTTTAGTGTTGGGCTTAATAAAACAATAATTTATTTAACGGAGGGCTTTGTTAATACGTAAGATCACATTAGGGTTTTGCAATCAGAACAATCTAAAACTAGATGTAATACGGTTATAATCACTGACAAACACGCAAAGAGAATATAGTTCATATTAGGCTCTGCCACACGTACACTTCAAAATAAATCCGAAAACAAGCATAAATAATAATAAACGGTCCATCGCATCGTGAGACTTTTCTGCGCGGCAGCCTAGAGCGGCGCGTGGTACCGCCGCACAGTGGGCTGAAAATCGCCTTTCATAGACATAGAGACTTGAATTTTCAAGGGTATTTTTTTTGGCTAGAAATGGATTCTGCTGATCATTACTATGCTATAAAATTTCGTACGAAGCAATTGCGTGTACAAATGAAGGAGTTATCATTTTTTTAAGAAAAATTTGTATGGCACTGACATTAAAAATGAGGCTATCTCTGGAATCATAAGGTTGGCCATTCTATCCTTACACACAGATATACTACTATTTATTTGTATTTTTTTGACATTCTTCGTATTGTGGCGCAACTTGCGATTTTTTTTTAAATCCTCAAAGTTGAAAAAACACTTTTGAATGTTGATGATTCATTTTAATGCTTTACATATGCAGTGAAAATAAAATATTGTAAACTAGACAAAGCCTACTCATGAAAATTGAGAGAGTAGTATAGTAGGTTAAATTGCAGCAGAAAGGTTATGATAACGAAAGTAAAACATTAAAAAAATCACTGCCAAACGTTTGAAGTAGAATAAAAATAAATAAAAACTATACTTTTTTTAAATAAATCATTTTTGACTGCTGTTGAACGTCTGCTGGTTACGTGTTCTATTATTCAAAGGTCGTCGATTGAATTTATATATATTCGCGTATGTTGATAAAACGCATGGGTTTTAGCAACTGGACTATAGCGATTTTGAAAAAGAGAATGAATATAATGTTCTGTTAATATTATAATATAGGTAGGTACCTACTTTGTCGCTTGTCTGAATCCTTCACACAATGAGTTCCAACTTTGAAATAGAAAATTTTAGTTCATTGAACCAGAGTTACGTAGAACGGACCCACAACTGAAATTAGTATTTGTGATTCTTTTTACTCTTGTACGCCTCACGTCAATATTAATTGAGACTCCCACCTGCTCGAAGCAAGTAGGATTTGGCATCCCCCTTCTCCACACACACTTGGCTGAAGGGAGCATGGAGGAAAAAAGACACGTTGAAAAGTCTAATCTGGTCATTAAACATAGCTTAAGCCATTTCAAGCAAGTTTTCCATTCTGAATGGTGTTCTTTCACTAGAGCGATACCGACAGCGTCTAACAGTCTAGAATACCTTCTAATACGAATTCAGGAATATAAAACAAATGTAATCAAAATAATGGTAACCGGAAAACTCAATACAGTGACAATTCAACATAGCTTTTAAAAAGTGATATAAAAGCAGTCGATCGTTTTGTCATTAGAAATGTCATTTTCAAACAAAACGGATTCCGGAAGCTTTTAAAGGTAAACAATGCATATAGCCGAAAAACAACAAACAAAACCCCGTTGGGAACAAAGGTGCATTCATGGAGTCATGTATGCAGAACAATGTGCATTTTACGATCAATCGATCAGTGCAGCGCGAATACAAATAATGTAACAAGCTCATTCATGTTGCGGCGTAACACAGATTGACAACATTTTCAGCTTATCTCTTCCTTATGGACTGCTTCTCAAATTATCTATTAAATAATTATTTGATGAACAATTGGGACCTCATCTCAGTTGAGAAATTTAATTAGTAATTTAATCAGTAGAATTTAATTTGTCAACTGAGATGGTTAACATTAAAAAAAAAATAGCTGGTAACCATCGCATGTTATTCTAAATAAATAAACAAAATATAAATCTCTTCCATATCGATTTGAATAGAAACCGATGTCGCAAATGAATTAATAATAATCAGCGCCCTTGAGGTGATTTTGCACAAAAACGGCGCTATACAAGTCATCCAATTATTATTATTAATAATTGTATAACTTGTATAGCGCCGTTTATGCGAAAAATCCCCTCAAGGGCGCTATCCTTAGAAGATAGACATATACTATTGAGGACTTTTCTGTTGGCTTTTTTTAAATATACAATTCCATAGTACATTATTTTGATGTATCTCATAAGGTTTAGACCGAACTTTAGGACTTGATTACAAAACATTGACTTTTCTCTACTTTCTATAAATATAATGTGCATGTATTATATACATAAACCTTCCGGAAAAATCTCTAAATGTAAGTGAAAACCCTATAAAAATCCGTTCCGTAGTTTAGAAGAACTAACCGCACAAACAGACATACGCGGATAGCGACTTTATTTTATACTATTTAGAGATTCCTAGTCTCTATCTAAATTTATTATTTACAAACAGATTCAGAAAAAAAAAACTTATCTGGCAGGTCACTTCAGATAAACGCACTTTTATCAAAAAGTTTACGACTTTACACGCAGGCGACACTGTAGTAAAAACACTGGACATTGATTTTACATTTGCTATTTTACCCCCCCATTACTATTTATGTTATAATTATTAGAAGATTAGTGGAAAAAGTAGAGTTGATATTTCTTTTAAATAAATACAATATACTAAATAAAGCAGCATACAACAGCACCATTGAAGTGAAATGACACTAAACTTCGCTATATAAATGCCATGTTTTTATTATTATTATATACACGCGCCCTCCTCGGTGTTGCTGTTCAAATTTTCTAGATTGTTGGATGCAAGATCAATTCCACGTTTTGCGTTCAATAACAGGTGAAAAAACAGGAGCACTCTGCTTCGAAAACAGAAAAAAAAATTAAAGAATAATTAATAAGCATTTCCCTTATATTCCCAATGTACGGGAATATATATATTTTTTTAAAATTCTTACACAGTAAATTTGTAAAACCTTCTCTTTTCTTAATAAAACGAAAGTTCATAAAATAATTATTTCCTTGTTTTTTGAACAGGGTCTATAAAAGCTAAATTTTGGAATGGTAAAATATATTTGCAGTTTTTGAAATACAGTGTTTAGTGTACACACGGTAACTTTATTGCACATTATATTCTTCAACAAAACTAAGTGGTGCTTGCAGCAAAAGGTTGGCAACCAACACCTTCCAATGTACACAGTATTTATGGTACAGTAAGAAGTATCTTAGAAGTTAGAAGCTGCCATTGTCGGAAGTTGGAAGCTGTCAAAGTTCAAATGACATTCAAAGGTGAAAGCATAATGTATGTAGAAAGCCTTATTGGCACGCGGCAGGGAACCTAGACGCAGTTAAAACAGGTACCGAAACAATAGGGCCTGATCACGAAATGATTTCTTAATTTTTATTAAATGTCACAATGAGATTAGATTTTTAGCTTACAATTTTTTATGTGAATACCGTACTAGAGTTCTAGTTCCAACTGCTCCCAACCTTCTAGAGCCAGTGAGACTAAGGCAACCCAATTGGGGTATGTTATGAGGATGAATGTAATGGGGGTGGAATTATATGGGGTATATTGTCAGGTTATTCGTAACTCGGAAATAATTTGTCTTTCTTAAAAAAAAAACCTAAAACAATCCAAAAATACAAAGGGTTGATTGCACCAAATTTCAAATAACGCGATGAAATCATATGGTGCAATGATGCACCTAGATGCACAATAAGGCTCTAAAATGAACGTGGGGAGGATGGTGTGTAGCAGGGGTGCCTAAAAAATGGATCGCGATCGACCAGTCGAGAGACGAAAGGTTTCAAAGTCGATCGCGACCATTATATCATCTTAGATTTCTAAAAATGTATTTATCCTATTTCTTGTGTTTTCTTTGCATTTTTCCGTTACAAAAAATATTTTTACTTTCCTATACTCTATGTATTATACGAAACTTGGGATTGCGCCACCCCGCCCGAGATCTGGAATAAACATTTAATAAATTTAAATTAAATTAAAAATATTATTTGGAATCCTCCGCCATTTTTTAGTAATTCTATGTAAACGCGTGATGGATGAGCTTCAGCTTCAAGTATATTAGTTCGTTAGTTCCACCTTTAGCCGCTTAAGAAGTTAAGGCGACATAAGACTATAATAACGGGGGTCCGCTCGACGCTCACATTTTAATTATTTCTAATGAACGTATTACTAAAATCTCAAATGTTTTTAAAGGGAACCCTACGGATGTAAGTAATTTATTTTTAAAATTAATAAAAACAGAACCTAGCCCTTACAATATTTTATGTAAAACGGTTTGAAAATATTATAAAACGTTTTTCTTCTAAAAAATTGGTGGTAAGCACCAGATTTTATTTTCTAGACGATGAATTAGTAACTTCCCGGGAATCCCTCTAGAAACATTTGAGAATTTAGTAATAGGTTCAACAGAAATTATTAAAATAAACCCCACTGAAAGATGGATTTTCTAGGCCTGCTAGGGCAAGGTCGACCGTAGGTCCGTCCATTACGCCGCGCGCGCGCTGAATATTATTTTCAAACGACTTCATCACTTATGTATTTTAAGATTCCCACTATATTTTAGAGATTTCATAGGGCAAATTCAACCGTAGGTCTGTCCACTACTTCGGGAACGCGCGTCGCATATTTCGGCTGCTTCACTTACGTCGTTAAGATTCTGGCTTTATTTAAGGGTATTGTCTAGTATTAAGTGTGACAAGCTGTAGTGAGAAGTCGATCGCTTGACTCCTAATAAGTTATTTCCACGAGTGTGAGTACGGGCAACCCTGGCCTTTATTACATAGTCTATACCAGGTGTGGCGAACCTAGGGCACGCGTGCCCGAGGTGGCACGTTTGATCATTTGGATGGCACACTAACGATTTCCAAGTTCAATTTTTTTTTTTTAAATTTTTAAGTTTAAAAAATATTTTTTTTTGATTTGCCAGTTGTTTCAAAAATATCTAAACAATCTTTCATATTCTTCTTTTCTTTTCAAATGTAACAGTCACTCTGTTGATTTTTTCCAACCAGAATTGGGTTGTTTCAACTCAAATTTAACTTACGTTACATTTGAAAATTTCATTCAATGTTCCCCGCCGAAACTGACAATTTTTCCAGAGAAATCTACAGGAATATTTTTTTACGCTTGCAACATGATTGGTTTATTTATGAGATTGAATGATTCGTTGAGTGTTTGGAAGAAGTTAGTCTTTTTTTAATAAATGAGAATCTCATTGAAAAATATAATGAGTTACTAGACCTCGAATGGCTTTCAAAATTAATGTTTTTTTACTGATTTGTGCTTACATTTAAATGAATTAAATATTAAATTGCAAGGCGTTAACAAAACAATTATTGTTATGTTTGATTTAATCAAATTTTGCAGAAGAAAAGCCAGATCAAATCAACACAAGAATTTTCAGTAGTTATTCAATCGATAATCAACGAGTTTTCTTCAAGATTCAAACAATTCAGGAGATTTGAAAAGATATCAAAATTTATTTTATATCCAGATACACTATCAGCAGATGACATCAATTTGGAGATTTTCGAGTGGCTAAATCTAGAAGATTTTGAAATGCAATTTATCGAATTCCAATCGAGTTTGCTATGGAGACAAAAATTTGTTGATTTGAGAAATGATTTGGAAATAATTGAAAGCGATCGATTAACGAACATAAATAATAAAAATGCAGAAGAAGAAATAATGAGAACTTGGAAAGCCATACCAGAAATCTTTAGCGATTTAAAAAAACTAGCGAGAGCAATATTATCAATTTTCTCTTCTACATATTATGCTTGTGAGTTATTATTTTCAGAAATGAATTTCATAAAATGTGATTCAAGAACGAGAATGACTGATGAATCCAGTTGGTCGTGTGTGTTACTAAAAATGACGAAATATGATCCAGATATTAAGAATTTGTCATCGAATGTACAACAGCAAAAATCTCATTGATAAATACCTAATATGTACATTTATTGATTATGACTTTATTTTTATGAAACTCTATTGTAACTTTTAAGCTTTTGAATAAAATTAAAAAAAAAAAAAAAATGATCTATTTGGTTAATTTTTTTTTTTTACAGGTTGGGCACGCCACACAATCTAGAAATAATATTTGAGGATTTTTGGCACGCGGGCCCAAAAAGGTTCGCCACACCTGGTCTATACTATATACTCATCTCTATGGTTAGACATTATGTTATATTATAATTCATTGTAGAGGTGCACCCCGCGTGAAGCGGTTACGCTCATGTGCATTTTAACATGGATGTACCGTAGGAATCACTTCCTAGTATAATTACTAAACAATTACTCCATATTGATTTGTGCAACGGCAGACGTAATAATTATTATGTGTGTACCGTTTTAATGGACTCTGGCACGTGTAGCGTAAAAGCATACTGAATCACGATTAACCATGGTAGCGAGATGGAAGGAACCATCATTAAACATCATCTTGCCGAGTGTGCTGTTCAATTCATGTAAAACACGTCAACTTTCTAATTGGAAGGCGGTACCTCTGTCATAGGTCACCACAAGTGGTTTGCGACGTTCGGTGACTTAGCAGGGGTGCCCTGTTATATGGGTTGTGGTTGGTCCAGGTCTTGAAGACGAATGCGTCTGCCCATCCACTGTGTGGTGGACCGATCGGGAGAGTCCGTTTGAGGCTCTTCAAAACCTAATCATATATTTCACGTCCACACTTCCTTCAGTCTCAACATTCCTCAAATTGTGACTGCCATGGTCCAACTGGCTTCGTCAGTTGTAATATGGCATGTCATAAAAATGTATAAACTACTTAAATTAATAAAAAGAAAATGAAAAATTTCAGCTACAACAACATCACTACAAAATGCACGAAAACATGAAACATGTGCAACAATTTCGCGTGAAAAGAAAGAAGTATCATCTTCGGCTTGTTTTCCATTCCAAGAAAAAAAATCCTATCATCGATCAGTAAAACTTCTGTTACTCTACAAGTAACTACTAATCAATTAGTATTTATAACTTTTCACGAGGCGGTTGGAGCAAGAGCAAAAACGACGGCACATATCAACTACACCGCCGTTGAAAAAATAATTACACAGGTATATATTTCATGAAGGCACGCAGATGACCCCCTGGTACAGACACGTCCCAGGTGCAAGAAAGTAGCTCTGAGAAAAGGTACGCAGTACACACATACCGATAATGATGAAAGATTTACAGAGTAGAAGGGTACCGTTGATATATACGCTATCCCCGACGACGGCGACGTGTGTTGAAATGAAAAAGATTGAGAATATTCTATTTGCACGTCAGATTAGATTTTTTTATATGCGTTGAGTTATCACAAACCTTAATTTTTACAGTTAGAAATGTTCGAACATAGTAATTGTAAAATTTAGCATACTGTCAAAACGAGAACAAAAGTATCAAATTGAAGCAGAAACCGAACATAACGCATTATTATTCTTAACTTTACAATAATATGAATACTTTAACTTTACAATAATATGAATACTTCTCCATCCAGTTATGAATCTCAAGGTGTTAGTGTGAATAGTGCGAAAGTGTTAGTGCTGAATGTAATTTAACATTATTTACTTGGTTATATTATTATTTTTTATAAGTAAAATTGAATGTTTAATTAAAAAAACATTGTATAATTTTTAAAGTGCGTCGTGGGCCAAATAAACTTAAAAATGTCCACACGTCTGATGGAATTGAAAAAAACTTATTCAATCATTGAAATTCTTTCATGTGCAAATAAACAATTTCAACGACATGTCTGGGACCCCGGAGTCGAACGGTATTATGGCTTGATTATCAACATACATTTGACATTTCTTTCAAAATGGGCAGTCTGTTATAAGAAACATTAATTTAAGTTCAGGATCAGTGCCGATAAATCGGGGTTCATGGAAATATAATTTTTATATTTTCATGAAAAAAAATAACAACAATACTGGTAGGTACCATAATTAATTTTCCATATAATTTAATTGTATGCTTTACAATACCTACCTCACTAGGTATAACTTGTTCTTAGGCAGGTGACAGGAATATACAATAAACATATTTTATTGCAATGTTGTTGACAGATTCGGGAAATGTTAAATATAAATAATTTGGATTTACATTATTCGATATCTGTCTTATACCGAGGGACGAATCACATTTATGAAAGTGAATTCTGATCAAAACCTTGTACTGAAACTGTAGTACCGCCACCATAAAATTTGCTTTTCGTTTCCTAAACACGCTCATTAAAGAACATAGATATATACAGGGTTTTCCAATAAGAGGTGTTCTTTTGATATTCAAACGTAAAAGATCAATGGTTTCGTTGCTCGAGTGGCACGTAGCGCCGTCTTGTTGAAAGTAAACGTTGTCCAGATCAATACCATCCAATTCCGGCCATAAAAAATCGTTAATCATCTCTCGATAGCGCAATCCATTCACCGTAACTGTTGCTCCAGCCTCATTTTCGAAAAAGTAAGGTCCAATGACTCCACCGGACCATAAGCCGCACCAAACAGTCACACTTTGAGGATAGAGAGGCTTTTCAACAATAACTTTTGGGTTTTTCGAGCCCCAGATGCGACAATTTTGTTTGTTGACGAAGCCACCGAGGTGGAAATGGGCCTTATCACTCAAGATGATTTGCATTTGATTCACTTAAGTGAATTTTAATAATTTCAATGCGTTGTTGAAGCGTGTATCGTTCCATTTTTATTGATGGCGTAGTTTCTACTTGTCAAATGTCTAAGTAAAGTAACATCTACCGAAATAGCGGGCTATTCAAAATAACACCTCTTATTGGAAAACCCTGTATTATTAAAATAAATACCGGAAAGTCTGATTTTGCACAAACACGGCGCTATACAAATCATCCAAATATTATTATTATATAATTAATAGAACATGCATGTAGAGATAAATAATAATAACAATTTCATTATATTTTGTTTAATATTTGCTTATGTTTACGAGAGATGGGAAGGTTGACAGAGATATTGAAAGAAGGGTAAATGCAGGTAACTCCGTTATTAATGGAGGACTGAACACAGTTCGCGCTAACAAAAAATTGTCTAAAGAAGCGAAGTTAGCAGTCCACAATGGAGTGCTGGTACCTACCATGATGCATGGAAGTGAGGCATGGAACTGGCAAAGAAAGGATAAAAATAGATTGAGTGCTGTTGAAATGAGATCCCTGAGATGTATGTATGGTAAAACCATGTTTGATCGTGTGAGGAATGTGGAGATTCGCAAAGAGTGCAAGGCTGATGTAAGCGTAATGAGTAAAATTAAGAAAGGGACGCTTAGATGGTTTGGGCATGTAGAGCGAATGAGCGAAGATAGGAGTGTAAGGAGGATATATGATGCAAATGCGAATGGTAGCAGAAGTCGGGGACGCCCGAGTACGAGTAACCGAGTGACGCACGATCAAGTGAATCAGATACTCGAATCGGGCCATGTCAAGAGTCAGAATAATAGAAGAGTATGTATGAAACGATGTATGAATGTGAATGAGACAAGAAGTGTGTTCCAAGACCGAGTTGTTTGGCGGTTCGTCCTCTCTGCCTACCCCTGCGGTGAAACGGCGTGATGGTTAGTTAGTTAGGTATATTTTCTCCTGTACACTGTACAACACAGTAACACCGTAATATTACATCAATAAATCAAATAATAAAAATAAAAGATCACACGATCGAATAGCCTTGGAACTGTATCGAATCAAATGGAGATATTTATTTCGTAAAGCTAAACAAAAATTTAGTAAAATTTAAATTGTGGTGTTTAAATTGCTGTAAAATGGTATCTATAACTCAAATGTATAGTCATGATGTTTGTATTGTATTTTTAGGCTTCATGGTTGTGCTCTGTGGATATTGTGTTCCATATCTACCTTTGCGTGAACGACGCGTTGGTTTAGCGTGATTTTGGATCAGGTAAGATACCGCGTAAAAATAAGATTTATTTGACGTGCTGTACAGTTTTGCAATCAAGTTTCCAATTTACAGGTTCCGGTAATGTGGTGACTGTATAATATAATTACGAGTGTATATGACAATCCTCGGATTGGAATATGATCACGTGCAAATGATTTACAGACTTCCTATTTCCGAGATGGGGTTGTACAGTCGCCTCGGATTAACGAGACTCGGCGCACCAAGAGGCCGGGAGGGGGAAGACCAAAGATATTAGAAGAACGAGATGTGCTATGAGCAGTTCATTCTGTGTGGAATTGTTTTGCTGAGTGTCGCCGGTTTTGTTCACCAATACTACTGCACACCTTCGCTTACGCTAAGGTATCCGCACTAATACATAGAACAGATTTCTGTGCGTACACGTCCCGATAGTATTCAAAGTACCCTAATTAGGTAGCCAACATAGCATATCTCGTTCTTCTAATATCTATGGGGAAGACGGACGAGTCTCATCTCGTTAGCGGGTGCCTACCTTCGCTATTACACCTACAGGTACGTAAAGATTATACCTTATTATTATCTATCCGTAAGTTCATGTACTCCTGATATCTCCGCAAACTTTACGGTTGATGCTATCGATATAATAAAGGGTTTTCCAATAAGAGGTTTTATTTTGAATAGCCCGCTATTTCGGTAGATGTTACTTTTGAAGCTGTCATTTTTTGACATTTGACAAGTATAAACTACGCCATTAATAAAAATGGAACGATACGCGCTTCAACAACGCATTGAAATTATTAAAATTCACTTGAGTGAATCAAATGCAAATCATCTTGAGTGATGAGGCCCATTTCCACCTCGGTGGCTTCGTCAACAAGCAAAATTGTCGCATCGGGGGCTCGGAAAACCCAAGAGTTATTGTTAAAAAGCCTCTCTTGAGAGTAAACGTGTGACTGTTTGGTGCGGATTATGGTCCGGCGGAGTCATTGGACCTTACTTTTTCGAAAATGAGACTGGAGCAACAGTTAGGGGTGAATGGATTGCGCTATCGAGAGATGATTAATGATTTTTTTATGGCCGGAATTGGATGGTATTGATCTGGACGATGTTTACTTTTAACAAGACGGCGCTACGTGCCACACAACCAACGTAACCATTGATCTTTTACGGGAAAAATATCAAAATAACACCTCTTATTAGAAAACCCTGTATTACGGATTACCGTTTTTTATTTGTTAATAAAATAATCTCCTGCGTTCTTAACGATAGATTCTCGACTATCTAGCAGATTGTTGATTGACGTCTGGAGAAATCTAGTAGGTTAGGGGTGAATAGTCAAGTTAAAGGAGATCCTCGGAGAGAGTTGGCTAGAGTGAAAAATACGGAGAATAGGGCAGTTGTGGAATAACCTTACAATCGAGCTATTGAATAGCAGCTTTTGAAATGTTAGAAGTTCAAATTTGCACTAACAGCAAACAGCACAAATCGTTAAAGCGATCACTGAAGTTTTACAATTTGTAAGTATAAACTTTTACGAATTGAAAAACTCAATACGCTTTCGTTAAAAACGTTACGAATCTATGCACTAATCCAAACAAAAAAAGTTCGTTAGTTCGTCTTCTGGTCACCTGCACAGATAAGTACGGACAAAAGGGAGAACATTGATAATTGACGGTTCTAATGAGAAGAGTTTCAACGCTTTAGATCGTTAGACAGATAGATCATACCTACGCATGTGGTGAACTTTCATTCAATCCTCAAGGTCACCAAATATGATACCCTATCATTATTTTTATAATAAGTATTTGTGGTTTTTACAGCCACCGCAGACACGGAAGCATGTTGTTAAATGTTGACTATAAAGTCCCACAAATTATTTTGGCTTATACAGATTGCAAGAAAATAATTGAAGTTGGACGAATTAAATGCGTACTTACAAACATAATGCGAAAATGTTTGGTTATAGCAGAGAGATAAATAAAAATGATTTATTATAATGAACGATAATTTGATCGAGAAAGCTATTCTATATAATACTAATTATTATTGAAACGCATATATCAAATCTTAATTTCAATAAAACGCTTTGCTGATTGTACAATATACAAGGTATTGGATCAAATGAGATTATCGCATATACAGTATACAGGATGTATCGGCAAGTACCCGACAAACTTTAACCCTTTGCACTCCTAATTTTTTTTTTAATTACCTACTACCAACTCCTTAATTAATTTACAAAAAAGGGATAAAAAGTGGCCTCAATAAAAAGTTAAACAAAAATTTTTAAAATATGTAATTTTTATTACTCTTTCTTTACAAAAAGAAACGTAAAACTATATTTTCACCTAATTACTGAGTATTATTTTCAAGACCGAACGACACATGTGCTTTCTCGGCCACGAAATATTTGCTACTAAAAACAGTAAAAACAAATGTAAATACACAAACAGAACAAAATATTATGTGATAACAAGTGAATAGGTATAATAATCCTTTGTTATGTGTTGGGAGAAATCCCTCAGCGCTTCCTATTGTTACGCAGGTAGACAGGCAAGTACCTACCTACTTACATGCGTCGCAACCAAATAACTGCGCAGTGCATTTACAAGGTTAAAAATAATACGATTTTAAAAATTATCTAAAAGGCGAAACTTGACGAGATATATGTATTTTGCGTATTCGGAATATTCAGAATGAGATATAAAGTGTTAAAAAGAAAAAAAAAATACATTTGATAATTTAAATTATTTTTCGAAATTGCGTTACTATAATGTCGAGTATGACTCGACATAGGAGTTGGTGTAAGAAATATAATGTCGAGCCACACTCGACAAAGGAGTGGTATGAGTTAACCAGCTATTCCTCAGCACATTTGGAGTAAAAAATGTTATGGGCGCTTTGCTGTCCGGTAACATTTTTTTTCCATTAAAAACAATTAATAAATAAAAAATCCACACTCCGTCACTGTCATTTGAATGTTTCTCGCGTTCAACAGCTGTTATTAGCAAGTGCGTCAAAAAGTGTCCTCGCTCTTTCGTACACACAAAATAATAATAGTTAAAAATGAGACGAGTGGTGCTGTGCCATTTCGTTGTGATTGTAAAAGCGCGCCAACGTAGGTACGTACGTACATTATTCAACGAAACTCGAACAAAATATTGCCAGACGGGTTTTCAAACATTGACAAAGGATAAAACATTGGTGACATGTGGTGAAAATATGAATAGTAAATTTTTTATTAAAAAAAATGTTACCGGACAGCAAAGTGCCCATAACATTTTTTACTGCAAATGTGCTAAGGAATAGCTGGTTAAAGTTTGTCGGGTACGTGCCGATACACCCTGTACAATAATATCTAACCACACAATACTAATAGTTTTGTAAACAGGTTAGACCTCACCTTTAAAAAATATTTTTCTAATTTTATTTTAAATTATAGAAACAAACAGTAAATGATTTACAGAGATGAAACAATATACAAGAATAAGATATTTTATGTTAGGAACCTATGATATGTGTCCTTGTAATGTCTGCTAAGTGGTATGTTTATTCCTTAATTACCAGGTGACGTGTGTAGTTTATAGGTGTGTGCGTGACGTGTGTAATGTATGTGTGAGTGTTTGTGTCTGTATGTATGCGCATTGAATAGTTTACATTATTGACATGATGCCACGTTTAAATTTAGGCAATGAATCCGAAAAAATGTCAATGTTAGAGTTAAGACAAATATTATTCAGAGTATGAAGAGCTCGGTTAATTGGCGATTTAGATGCTGCATTTGTTTTATAATTAAGCGTGTGGAATAGCACTGTATGTCGTGTACGTCTCAAAGGTATGTTAAAGTTAATAAGCGACAGAAGTTCAGTACAGTTAACTGAACTTCAATGTCAGTATTTAAAATTCTGTGTATAAATATTGAGTCAGCTACTGCTCGTCTTCGCTGCAAAGTTTCAAATGTACACTCAATGTTTTTGTTGAATTTGTAGGTAATATATTTTATAAATTTGTTTTGGATACGTTCTATACGGTTCCATGATAACTCAACACAATGACAATTCAACACAATGACAATTCAACACACTTTTAAAAAGTGATATAAAGTCATTAAAAACGATAAAAAAATAAAATAATTAACCTAACCTAACCTACTTAACTCAGTTAATAAAGTTTTGGTTTCATCACTTTCCATGACTTTATATAACTTTTTAAAGATGTGATGATTTATCCGGTCACCGTTCTATACTATCTATGTAAAGTATATATAGTGGATTCCAAATGGGCGATGCATAAAGAAAATCACAATTTCCTTTAAAATCATAGGATTTGTAAGCAGGTACTTAAATCTACCCACTGCATTAGGAAACACAAATATTTTACGTGACATTTTTTTTCCAACTAAGGAATTATACAATTTTTCCAAAGAAATGTAATCTCAATTACGATTCTTTTTTTAAATTTTCTTCAGGCCAGTACTTACCATAGTATTGTTGAAATTTGTTAACTTTGTCAAAAGTGAATTTTTGCTAAACAACAACGTTGAAATCTCAATTAGCTGTTTGACGTGTAGGTTAATAACAACGGAAACAACTATTAATTAAACGGTACCAAATTAAAATGTTACCAAATATGGTTAAAACGTCAGCAGATACATTCTTTTTCGATTCCTAGTATTTTTCCGACACAAAGGGCTCGGGATTGGATGGGAGGGTCAACACGGGTGACGACGCCTACTCGCGGTAATCAAACTCACCTGAATCCGATGTCTATAAATTACACGAACAGTTACGACACTTTCACGAGCCCATCCATCAGTAAGTTCAAACCGATGATCGATCCATCAAGACCAATACAACAACCTACTATTGAAAGGCGGAGGTGTATCTATCTTAAAATGGATTTACCTGCAAAGGTCTGGTGTCTTGACTCTAGCAAATGCAGAAGAAGTTTAAATTAGAGTTCAGATTCCACTGTCTTAACAAACGAATTACAATCTTTAGAGCACAGGCTTCTTTTGTCCTTGTTGTAACGGTATTACAATTGGTATTTGGAGGATGCTCTGAGGAACTAGCGTCATTTTTTTGTATATTTTATTTAGCTATAAAATTGTTCATTTTATATCTAGAACATTGATCACTTCTGCACCGGTGCTTAGTCGGGAAACCCGCCGAACATAGGAATGGTTCGTTTCTACAACTCATTCTTGAGTTCAACAGCTCGACTGTAGAACGATTTGCCGGCGTGTGTGTTTCCTTCCTCCTACAATATGAGTCTCTTCAGACGTGTAAAAAAAGATACCCATGTGCAAGACGTAAATGTAAAGCACATTATAATTTTGATAATCCTTCTCTAGGCAAAGACAAAAAATCATGTGGAAAGGATACGTGGAAGTTGAGAAGAACATCTCGTACTAAAAGTACAGTTTTTAGCAATGTTCAATGGTCACCCGTTATTCATGATAAAGACTGATGACAGGGGCCGTGAAGAAATACGCCTTGACCCGTGATAAATACTTTCTTATAAACAGACCAAAGAAATAAATACAAAACAACAATAACTTTACGAGGAATTTGACAGCTTAATTGGTAGGAGGATAGGCTAGCAATAAGATAGGACTCATGACTCAGATACCGACTTCCCTACCTACTCCCGTTTCAAAAAAGGTCATTCTTATTAAGATCACTAAAAAACTACATTAATTATAATATTATTTTACACTTGACAACAATGCAATCTGTCAAAGAAAAATCTGTGGTTATATTTTTTGTTTATTGAGAATTCGAATTCAAAATATTGTTCGAGTATTGTTCTGCTATCGGAGCGGAGCAATTAAAAACGATTTGCTCCATATCCCAGATGGTACCTACAGACTGCATAAAGCACGACCATGCTCAACTTCATGCTCGACGAATTTATTGGGGATAAAGAAATCGGCCTGCCATATCTCAATGACATCCAACAGAGCTTATCCAAACAAAACACAGAAAAACGCAGCCGGGTCCAGGGATTTAGGGATCAGACCTACGACGTAAATAAACCAACACAACAAAACACCAAAGGCGGAGGGTGTTATTGACTTATATGATGTCTTCAACAAAACACATGTGAACGCATTCATCTGATATGGGACCAACCACAAGAACGGTCATAAAAATAACTTCTACATTTCCTTCGTTAAGGCGAAATAGGTAGACTTGACCTGAAATTTGGCATTTTTGAGGCCACTTTTAGACGTATGGACACTTTTCTAGAAAAAAACACAAATTGATTTCGAAAGATCGTTATTTTATCTTGTAAAGTAAGATGTAAAATTTTGAAAAATAATATTATTTTCATATCATAATAAAGTGTTACCGTTGGACGATGCGCAGATTTGTTGCATTTTCAAAGGTGAAGTTGTATTATACAGCAAATATTTCAAATCATTGAATAATAATGTATAAACAATCAATAAATTATCTATCATATGTATGTATAAGAATTTTGTTTTTAGTTCAAATAAAATTACTAATAAATAAATCCGAGCACGCGTTTTGTGACGAAAATCCCTCAATTGGACTATTTATTTATGGTCTTACAAATTGGTATAGTTCAGATTTTTTTAGAAAAATAATTTACCAAGACATAATTGAAACATTAGAAATAATTTATGACCAAAAAATATATTCTTAAAGTATATAATAGTAATTAATTTCGATTCGCGTTTGTTGTTTGTGTCTTGCCCCGGCGCAAGCCGAAATTTTATCATTCCCCGCTGCGACAGGGCGGCGAGCAGACGTCTATTCCACGCCAGTCTACTTGATAACATTTTAAAGAAATTCCTCGCTTAAAAATGAGGAGGAAAATACCCTCGAAAAAAAGTTTTATTAGATAGCACAAATTACGACATCAAAAACGTACGTGGGAGATATATTTTCAGAAAAAACAAAGGTTAGTGATAATTAATTATCCGTGTACATTGTTCGTACTTATATGCTACAGGGTCGTTCGAAAGAATCAGTCAGAATAAGCACATATTTTTATAACATTTGGCGATAATTTTGTGTTGTTTAATTTCCAGGGAAAAGAATCAACTATGGACAGGAGTTTATGTCTGTTATCGTTTTTTCATGTATAAATGTTAAAACTTATGCCAAAGTACGTGAAACTGTTTGTGATTGGTAGTCAAAAAGTGACACGAACCAAATGAATTTCGATTCGTGATGTGCGATTCAAATCATTTTTTTGTTCATAATTTCTATTTTATTGTCCAATTCACTATTACATTGGTATAATTCAACATATTTAATGTTTTTTGTGTTACTTTTTGTCAGTTTCATAATGTCATATTGTGAATTGAGCTTCTTGTTTTAGGAAAAAAAAACAAGGTTATTTTTGACATACAAACCTATGATTTTTACTCGTGAATTTAATAACATTTCGAAAATTAGACGAGTCAGGTCGCTCCGTTAATCATGAAAACAAATACATGAAAGCGATACAATATTATGCAATCGCATAACTACATATGTAGGTAGGTACCGTAGAAAATAGTTGGAAATAAAACCTAGTTTTAATATATAAACTACTTCAGTTGTAAGGAATAAACCCTCTTTTCAATGTCATACATATCAAATCAAGTAATACTTTGAAGATAAGTATTAGAAATAAAACTTACCGGTAATACCTTTCGGACAAACGAATAAATAAGTAAAACAAAAGATTTTTACTCACCTTTGGAAAACTCGTGTAAAATATTTAAAAAAAAAAACAAATTAAACAAATATTTGAAATTTTTTTAAATGTATATTTATATACCTACATATTTTATATCTACCATGTCAACAAACTGCATTTGTATTTATTTATGTTTACGCACTCCGACGTATAATTTACAAATATGTATGTAACTACTTATAAGGAAGAAAGCTACAACCAAGAATTAAACAACAATAATTGTTATTTCATCGGAACCATGCTGTAGTTTTCACTGCCGCGCGAGTGGACGGCTCGCAGCGGAATGAATTCGGTATTTCTGTCTCGGTCTAAAAAAACGTCCGATCGCGAGATCGTCTTTTAACGAAATTTGAATTCTCGTCCGCTGGTTAAATCGCCTTAACTACGTTAACTGCAGACACTTCGGTCGCCAATCAAAAGAATAGTAAAATGGATGAGTTATGGTTAAACATAATTATTATCCAAGTATACAACCGTTAGGTGCTACGAGTAAATGTACTTCGCAACAATGAATTATTAGGTTTCTAGAAATAAAGCACTCAAAAGTTTATATCTTAAAATACGTTTTATGTGTTTTATATGTTTTATGTGTTCAGCATTATAAAACTGTACTAAAAAAATGCACTACTCAATTTTAAAGAAAAATATGAGTACCTTGCTGAACAACACACCTACACTACAAGGACTAAATCCTCAAATCTACTAAACATTCCAAAAGTGTGATGTATGGTATAAAGTTGGGTATTCAAGCGATAGATGGCACCAGTCATAAAGCTTACTCCAGAGTCCGACAGATGTCGCTAGAGTGTAGCAATTGCCTGTGGGGTATCCTTGTCAGACTTCAAGCTTGCAGAAACAGAGAATTACCAACCCTCGGGTAATGAACAGTGCAGACAAATCCAGACTATATTTATTGTAACGTAAATGCACGAAATTATTGTAAAGAACCTTTTACTTAATCAAGAGTTCCCAACACACTAAAAGCAGAGATATAACAAAAATTAAATCCACATTTCGGCCAGAAAAACCACTATTTCGATGCTATAAAATTATATAATGCCATTCCTATTGAAATTAAAAACGCCATGGATATAGAAAAGTTTAAAAAATACATCAAATTATGGCTAACTAAACATGAAGATGAGGAAATCATCAAATTTATGAAGTAACACCAACGCAACCTACAGACAACAAATGTAAATACTTTTTGCTTAATTTATTTTATATTTTGTGAAACCAACCAACAAATTAGAAGATGAGGAAATCATGATCAACACTCATACAACAACCTACAGTCCGCCTCGGAAGAGGAATACCTAGTGAGGAGGACTGAGAACAAAATACATCACTTTATGTTACTTAATATTGTATCTTTTTTAATTTATAGCAGAATTGGGAAAGAAAGTTGATACCGCTGCATCGGAATGCTTCGCTATTGCTAATGTCACTTTACATTACAATACATCGGCTTCAATTCGACTCCGAATCTCATTCCGGTGCAGAGATAGTGCGTTAAGTATTCCTCGGGCGCCCCCGACTTCTTCTAACATTCAAACCACTCTCTAAACACTCCTCGCACTAATAAGAACAAACTTCCAGCTATATCGGTAGACTACTTTTCGAGTTTTGAATTTTTATAATAATGTAATATTTGTAAAAACATGAAAGTACAATGATAAGTACAGGTTTAATTGGCTTCTTCACAATAAAAATCATAATTACAATCCGAGAGCCGCAATTATCATCGATCAAGTTAATTCATATTATATCGATGACTAACTCACATTATTCTGTTATTAGCAGTAAATTCAAAGAGAAACGTGGAAAAAACCGCTAGGAAATCGGTTATTGCTAATTAAACATTGGTGAATATCAGAAACAAAACATCTAATCGTTTAATGAGCGCAATGAACGCATTCACCGACACAAGGACCATAAATGGAGAATGGAGTTTGAAAATACAGTAGACATTCGATTATACGAATAAACGATTATGTTCAATCCGCGGTACAGAAAAATCGAAAAAAGTGTAGCTAAGCAACAACAATAATTAGTGGAATAATTCCAAAATCAGCTTTTTAGAGTTACACACAAAACCATACGTATATTTATTCCAACGCCCATGTACGCAACATACACATTATTTAATGTTTGTGGCATACACGGGCGAGGAAATAAAGGTATAGTTTTGAGTGTAACTCAAATAAGCTGATTTCGGAGTTACCTAGTTGTAGTAATTACGCCGCGAATTTATATTGAATAATTAAATTCGCAACATGGAAATTGGATAATTCGACTTAAGTACAACATTATTTTACGTCGATACGATTTGATTTTTTTAAAGCTGACATTGGAGGTTGCATTGAAGTTTTGCCGAGGTATATATCATCACAGACGACCTGAAAGACATCGAGGATATGGAAAGGCAAAGAAGAGCGATATCCGTTAGAGCAGGTATGCTGTCAAGGCGTTTTCACTTTTGCAGTACAAACGTGAAAAAGATACTTTTCAACGCATTTTGCACTTAGCTGTATACGTCAGAACTGTGGGTGGATTACACTGCATCCCAATGGCATAAGCTAAAAGTCGCTAACAATAATGTTTATCGCCAACTATTCCGCCTACCGAGATACTACAGCGCAACGGAAATGTTCCTGGAGGGACGAGTACACTCTTTCAGAGCGCTTCTCCGCCATCACATGGGAAGCTTATGGCGCAGACTACGCCAATCAAGTGACAAAATGATCACTGCCATGGTTGCCTGGATGGAGTCCCCCCTGACGGTGCTCTGGAGACGGGAGATGTCGAAATATCCTCCATAAAAGGCTGCTCACACTCATTTCTGTGTTTATATTTTATCTTTTTTGACTTTTTTCCCTTAAATTCCACTTTTTTGTGCCTGTCGGAATCACCTATGTATTATTATTATTTTTCTTACCCTAATTATGTATATAATTTCAAATATGGAAAGTATTGCATTGCACTACCCCTGCATACATCCTTCATTCATAAATTATTATTATTATAAGTGTTGATATCGATTCACAATCCTTGGAGGACTTGGAGGACATTTTTACTAAGTAAAACATTCTCGTTTTTGATTCGTTGAGTTGGTACTAACACACGTAAGCTTCAGAAGTCACAAAACCACACAAGCAACCGAATAACTAACTGTAATATATTCACGGTTACTGTTTTGGTAACAATCGGAACCCACGGTATCGTATTCATAAATGCTAATCTGTTATTTCAACACTTGGCATGTGACTTTCTGCCATGCCACGTCTTCCCAGTATATCCCTAACTTTTCCATCTATTTGCGCAAAAGATTGTTGCTTAGTCCTTCGTCCAATAGCTGCAGAATAGTCCCACAATGGCTGCGCTGCAAACCGTAGCGGACTTTACTTTTATGTGTAGGATCTTCGGTTTATATCGTTTTTTTACTCTTACCGACCCAATGGGACGACAGGCTTAATCTTGCATATGGAGATTACATCAGCCTACCATTCTTTTCAGGTTTCCTTGTGCATAACGTAATTCAGGCGCACGTGGTTATACAATCAAGACATCACACGCGACTCGAGAAAAAGATCCTGTCATCACAGAAAAACGTAAAAATCTTGTACACCATAGAAATTAAATCGCAAGAGAAAGGTTTAATCGAGGAGCAAATAATCGAGAGCGTGCCATTAAAACGGTTCTAAAGCGTTATGAACCGTTTTATAACGTAATTTGTGATTGTTCTCTGAGCAGCAGAGGTTAAATGGAGTGACATTGCACCGGCGGTAATTCAGATGAGAGCCAGTCTGGTTGGCCGCCGCACAGTGGGCTGAAAATCGCCTTTCATCGACATAGAGACTTGAA